>NC_042998.1:192850203-192872703 GCF_006345805.1 Octopus sinensis | reverse complement strand
AAAAAACAATAAAAGTAGGCTACTTGTCCCACGTCACTTTCCAACTACCATTATTATTATTATTAAGGTAATTCCTCTATATATAAAGCTGGAGTTGTCTGTGTATGGCAGGTTTGGTAGCCTTCAACTAACACTATCTCTTCCGAGACCCTGCAGCACAAGTTGACCAAAATTGAGAGTATAATAGAAGAAGGCTTGCTCTTCCTTCCGTAGAAGATAAAATCCATATCGGATCATGTTAAGGCCAAAAATTATTTACATCAAAAAGATGCTTCTTTTCTATGAAAATCCCTGTTTTTTACGATTTTTTTTACTGCTGTGTCGCCATTTTTCGGTGTATTTCAACAAGAAAAATGTTCACTTCAAGAGAATAACAAGCTACATTATGCAAAATTTTTACTTTTCAAAAAATTCCAATTCTAAAGGGTCGAAACAAATCCGAGCAACGTCGGGCGATACTGCAATAAAACAAACAATAAAAGTAGGCTACTTGTCCCACGCCACTTTCCAACTACCATTATTGTTGTTATTTGGTTAATAGCAATATAAAAAGAAAAAAAAAACATAAAATGTCATCGTATTCATTTCGTCTTATGTGGGACCCTCCCCCATACTTTAAATGAGCCAACAGTTGATCTGCTAGAAATAAGAATAAAATCTTACTTTAATAGTCACGCCCTATTAACTGAAAAAGAAAAAAAAAATGAAGGAGGCATTGAATAATATAGTTCTAGGTACAGTGTGAGAAGATGATCATGGCTGGAAACGCCTAAGATTAAATGTCTACAGGAGCGAAGCTGACTTAGGGCTAAATAATAACGACGAAGTTTTTATAATGTATAATTGTAGTTGATGTGATTGAATAATATATCTCTTGCTACCAATAGAAAAAAAAAACACAAAAAAGGGAAACAGAAAACAAACAAAAAAATAAAGGCAAAAAGAAAATCTGAAACTCAAAGTTTTAACAGTTATAGATGGGCTTACTTAACAGATATCGGAGGTCCGTTTTGAAAAACACTCTTCCAGAAGAAACGCATTCTATGTGACCATATCGGTATATCTGGTACCCAAGAATTCTTGTGGACTGTAGACTACAGCACAAAGTTTGTGAATGTAAGGTAAGAATCTAATAAAACAATTCGCTAATTGAGCACTGGAAGGATTCATGTTAGTTTTTGCGGTAATTTCCTATTCAAATGTAGTTTATGATTTAATCAGAAAACATCTGATTTGTTGCCAGATTCAAAAAAGAAGTCAAGACAAAAAACGTGGCATTTGTATTGTTAGATTCCACATTCATTTTCGTGTTTTTGTTATATATCTACATATATAATTACAGAGTACAATTTCTTTTGCGATTACTCACAAAGTCTATTATTATTCATGTGTATGAGTACATCAACTAAAAACAAGATAAGTTTCTAATTATTTCTCAAGAAAATCCAGATAATAAAAAGATGGTTCTCGAAGTTATATAAAGGTCACATTCATTCTGTACCTCTTCTTGCGCAGTCTTTTGATGATGCTGAACTGAAGCTTCTCTAACACTTCTCACTTTCAAACACTACCGAAGTTAAAATAAATTCAAAGTGTTTAACAACTTTGCCAAGATTACATACTAATATCAGTGATACCATGGTAGCTTCTCTTCATAATCACAGTGCACAACGATACTATATGATATCGGTTTCAAATTCTGGCACAAGACCAGCAAGTTCGGGAGGAGGGGTAAGTCAGTTACACCAACCCCATGGCTCAACTGGTACCTATTTTATCAACCCTGAAAGGGATGAAAGGCAAAGTCGACTTCAGCGGAATTTGAACACACAACGCAGAGACGGACGAAATACCGTAGAGCATTTTGATCGGCGCGCTAACGATTCTTATTTCATATTTCTTTACTGCCCTCAAGGGGCTAAACACAGAGGAGACAAACAAGGACAGACAGACGGATTAAATCGAGTACATCGACCCCAGTGCGTAACTGGTACTTAATTTATCGACCCCAAAAAGATGAAAGGCAAAGTCGGCCGCGGCTGAATTTGAACTCAGAACGTAACGGCAGACGAAATACGGCTACGCATTTCGCCCGGCGTGCTAACGATTCTGCCAGCTCGGCGCCTTCATTCGATAACAAAGCAAGATTTCAAACAACGATTTCGATCAGAAACTTTTCCAACACCTTTTTCCTTACATCCACGTGTACGTGTGTGCACGCGCACACATGCGTGCACACACACACACACACACAGATGATATAGAGACATGCGATTTTAATATCCTAAACAACAGCTGAAAAAGGTCGAGATAGGAGTAGAAATTAAAAGCTGTTACGGTTTCTACGTTTTAAAAAAATATATGCCAAGCAAATTATGCAGAGGTATACATGTCCGAAAACAGGTGCCACTACTTGTGCATGATACATGCACGTACAATGAAATAATAAAACTTTTCGCAACTGCTGCTTCTACTATCGCGTTTTAACCCTTAAATGAACTCAATATTCAACAGCCCCTGTTAATCTCCCAGAGTTTGCCAACGAATTGTTTTCGCGGATCTTTTCGGTTTGAACGGCAGTTTTTAACATAATTTCTAGGTAACTAAAAAATTCTAAACTTCGTATACTGGTAGAATGTGTTTATAAAACATCTTTTTCTCTTGGCTTTATTGAGAAAATTCTATAGTTTGTAAGATATTTGTTGGGTTTTTTTCTTCAATTTCTGCAATTTCAGCCAATCAATGACGTCTATTGAGGTAAAAAAAATATTCTGTGCCGTATGAATATGTCCCTCGTTTAAGAAAACAGATTGGGTTTATTTACATTTGTGAAGAAAAAAGATACCCTTCCCCCCACCCCTAACCCTAACCCTAAAACAGATTGAAATGCAATAGATCGATACTAGGGTCATAATTATGGGTGACAATTTCATATGACACCGCTTAGAAAAAACTGCCGTTCAAACCGAAAAGATCCGTTTTCGTTTTCCACTTGAAGGTAGTTGTTCGAGCTGGCAGAAACGTTAGCACGCCGGGCGAAATGCTTAGCAGTATTTCGTCTGCGTTACGTTGTGAGTTCAAATTCCGCCGAGGTCGACTTTGCTTTTCATCCTTTCGGGGTTGATAAATTAAGTACCAGTTACGCACTGGGGTCGATGTAATCGACTCAATACCTATGTCTGTCCTTGTTTGTCCGCTCTGTGTTTAGCCCCTTGTGGGTAATAAAGAAATAAGTAGCTGTTCACTTCTATCTGATGCCTTCGAAGTGAAACATCTTTTAGTCAACAACATTCCATATATCGTGAAGGAAGGACACTCAACTGTAAATCCGTTCAACGAGGCGTACTCTTACATCTCACAGCAATAAAGATTAATACAGCAAACGTTCAGCGCATCCCACGTTACATATTCACATTAGATGTGATTCTAAAATAAAGATAGTTGCTTTATAATTAGATCCATTACCGTTTTGTAGTTGACAGCTATCAATTATAAACGGTTTCCTCCGTTCAAATTGTTCAAATGAAATAATGTCAGTGACGAAGATTATCTTATCTCGCTCCTTTATTCTCAATGGAAAAATATATGTTGTCCAATGAGTACTAATTTTTTTGCTGTGTTTGTGTTCACCATTAATTAAACTGGTCCGTGATTGTTATCCAAACTACGACTGTTGTCACTAATATATAATTTCAGCAAATGAAAGAATAATGGGGTAACAAATCGCATCGAATTAATTTGAAGCTCCGTTATAAAATATCGCAATGGTTTCAGTGATCTTTCGATTTATGAACATTTAATGTCAAACAACAAAGTGAACTCTAACTGAAAGGAATTGCAATGTATCAAGACGAAAGAAAGTTGGCTATAATCGGTAATGAATAAAAATCTTCAATCAAGGGAATCAGTTTTTTTTTCCCTGATGTTCATTTCGTAGATCCAAGGACGCAAAATTACATACAAATACAATCGAAAGGTCATGGGAATTTTCATCAAAAAATAAGGCATAGAACTTCAGACAAATCCTTTCTTAATTCATTCACAAGACTTGTTTACCTGTCATCATTTTCACAAAGACATTACTTCCTTATGGAATTATTACATTTAAATCTATAAATTTGTGTAATAAATAAATAAATCGCATTTGACACCAAATCTGATTTCGCAAATGTTGTTTTCTTACATCAGGCATCTTTCCGCTTAATTCTATCGATTATGGACCATTAACTGTTACGATTTTTGTTCACTTCCAATTCGTTTCATTTTGGTGATCTTTCGTAAATCAAAAGATCACCATAGTTTATTATTATTATTATTATTATTACTATTAATCACAAATGCATTCATTTATATATAGTCCCCACGTTCTCTCAGTTTAGAGTGAAACGTTAGAGGGGATTCGTCTAGAATGAACTTTTCACTATTCAGTTGTCACTGTACTAGCAGTATAACCCAGCATTGCTCGGGCTTGTTTTCTTTTCGACCCTTTAGAATTGGAAGTTTTGAAAAGTAAAAATGTTGCATAATGTAGCTTGTTATTCTCTTTAAGTGAACATTTTTCTGGTTGAAATACACCGAAAAATGACGACACAGCAGTCAAAAAATCGTAAAAAGTAGGGATTTTCATAGAAAAAAAAAGCACCTTTTTGATGTAAATAATTTTTGGTGTTAACATGGTCCAATTTGAATTTTTTCTTCTACGGAAGGAAGAGCAAGCCTTCGTCTATCATACTCTCAATTTTGGTCAACTTGCGCCGCAGGTTCTCGGAGGAGATAGTGTTAGTTGAAGGCTACCAAACCTGCCATACACAGACAACTTCAGCTTTATATATAGAGATTAGAAAAAAAAAATTACTTCTTTCTAAATTATAAAGGAGTGTAGATACGATCAAGTGAATCTATTAAGTTTAATTGCAACTTAGCTTTTCAACAACCTTTGACAATGGAGTGTATTCAAATCTGTTATTGACCTCGGTAACAACAAAGTACAGTCGATTTCGCTTACTTTTGTACCTGATAATTGCATATTTCGCTAATTTACATAACTTTTCAAAACACCGAACCTTTTAGCATTATAACATAACACACTCACCGGTAAAATTTCCACTTATTTCTTATTTTTATTTTTCCTAAAATTTTCGTTGCGTCTTGCAACCTTTTCAATAGTCTTGACTCTTTTAGCATTAGCTCTCCGGAAAAATCAACCGATGAAAGTGTTCGCACAAATAAAGTCAACTGTGGCTGATTGTACCCTGTATTCTTCAAGTTGTAGTTTTAAATTGAAAGGTCTCCTAAATTTAGATATTTACTTGATTTGATATGACACGGGATGCTTCAGTATTCATAATGAATTAGAATGAAAGCAACCAGTATTGTACTTTTATATATGAAAGACGATAAAACGGCTTATTGTATTTAAGTATCATTTTTATGAGTCAAAGACTGACGGAGCTCAGACGTCGGTGTATATATATCATATTTACATTGCATGATAAAAATATTCTTTAATAGATATATATTTTCATCATAGATAAAATTTGTAAATTTGTAGTTTTTAATCAAGAAGTGGACGGACGCCATTTTGTTGCATTCGCTTAGGATTGATCCAATAAAACTTCTCTTAACCTTCATGATTCTAGTTATTATAAGCGAGTAATAGAAAATGTATAGAAGCCACTGACGGGTTTTTCAGGAAGCCTGAATCTAGATAAACTTTGATAATCAAAGAATATCAAAGAGAGTTACAAAACCTTGTAAGAAGTCAAAGGATTGCGTTGCCAATACGTATCATAAAAAAAAATGGCCTGAACTAGGCAAATCATAGTAAATTATGTGTACATAAAACATACAATAAATATACAAAAAAATTTAATTCTTGTTTAATTACACAGCGCAATCATTTATAATACAGCCACAATATTTTACTACAGACATTTATTGCTTTTTGAGTGATTTCGGATAATTGTATAAGAATGTTAATCATCGAGGATATGCAATTAAGCGGACTCAACTGTGTATAATTCGACAAGTTACTATTTGCGCTAAATATAAAACTGTATAAACTTATTGAACAATTTCTTCTACCCCAAAAGTTTGTCTTTTGGGGGATGATAGTTGGATAACAAAACGCCCCAGATAATAAGCGTTTTCCTTACACATACGCTTCCGTACACACAGTATCTTGCCATAAGAGTGAAACAGTGATACCGTTGAAATTGTCAACAACTTTACTTTAAATAATTAACCTTTAGGGCGTTTGCTATTTAGGCGTGAAGATTTTTTTGTCATAACAATAAACTAAACAACGTGTGGGTGCGTCTGTCTACCTGTCTGTCTGTCTGTCTATCTATCTACAAAGTGTGTGTGTGTGTCTGTGAGAGAGTGCGCGTATGAGTTGTAAATTAAGAATTACGAACACATAAAAAATAATTTTTCCGTGAGAATTATGAATAGGAGTCTCAGAACACTAAATTAGTTAGAAAAAATTTATATACGATGATGAGATCTTGGTAGAAACTAGTTTTGTACATATTACAAGGTATGTACTTCTAATATGAAGAGAAAGCCAAAACAATGTCATATATAGGATAAGCCTATAACACAATCTGTAATATTTATCTAAGCAGGGCGGCGAGCTGGCAGAATCGTTAGCACGCCGGGCAAAATGCTTAGAGGTATTTTGTCTGCCGTTACATCCCGAGTTGAAATCCCGCCGAGGTCGACTTTGCCTTTCATCCTTTCGGGGTCGATTAAATAAGTACCAGTTACACACTGGGGTCGATGTAATCGACTTAATCCGTTTGTCTGTCCTTGTTTGTCCTCTCTGTGTTTAGCCTCTTGTGGGTAGTAAAGAAATGGAAATAGATATATAATCATGTTTTTAAAACAAATCTATGAAGCGATTTCTCATCTCGGACAATTTCATAGCTTCATACCTTCAAACGGTGTGCGTACATTTAGTATGATACACCGATGGCCATATTATATACGTGTGTGTATGTGGGAGGTTTAAAACATCACCATAGATAAGATAATCCCCTTTCAATAGATATTCATTAATGATCATATTCTAAGAGCAGCATTTTAATAATGCAAAATACCAATAACTGGAATATTTTGAGATTACCAGATTTAAATATATGATGCATATTTTTCTTTTTTTTTACCTTTTTAGATTCTTAGTTTAATTGGGAATGATTTCCATGCAATATTGTTACGACTGATGTCTCTAACAATGAAATATAAGTAAAAGAGGTTTTAACAAAACTGGTAAAACGGAGTAAATTGAAATTATATATTGTATGTTGGCTGGAAGCATAAATCGAAAGGAGGATGAACAAAAGTAAAATGATTTTATCCATCCCGCACTTCGATTTAGGAATGTGAGATGGTTATTTGTAAGGAATGAGTAAATATATTAGTAAATACGAAAAAGGCAATACATGTGAATATATAGAATTGCGTTTTAGGATGAAGTTTTGTGAAATTATAGAGAATAAATATGGGGAAAAATATAGATCGAATTAATATCAATATTGAAGGATTGAAAAAAATAAAAATAAAAATAAAAAACCAAACTGTGGAATAAAAGAAACAGCAACATAATAAAAAGAAAACTGATACAGATTGAAGAATAATAAAAATTAATTGAAAATAAGAAATATTTGGGAGTAAGTGGATATCTAAGTGCATCTATACACCTGAGAAGGCGAAAGAAATTATTACATTTTCAGAAGTAGTTTTAAATCATGTTGTCTAGCAGATTCATCCAATTGTTTTATTATAAGTTTTAGATGTGAATAAATATTTTTCTAATTTTATCCATTTTATCCCGTACGATTTATTTTAACGATGTACAACACGGAAGGGCAACGAAATAAATAAAAATCGATACAGTTCGAAATTGATAGGTACTAAACTTGTCTGGCGATTTTTTGAAGTACCATATTATTGTTTCGTTTTACTGAGCTCATTTCTTGACTAATGGTAAGGTAACATTATAAGGTTAGGAAGAATTTTTTTATATACAAATGTTTCAGGAAACCAGGAAAATATGTCTGAACGTTGATCATTTATGAAAACAAATAAATAAAACTAATAATTTAAAATACAATGGTAAACAGGAATTATTTCCATTCTTAACCCATCATTACAATTTCTTCACCATCGAGTTGTCTAAAGATAAAATTCTGTTCATCACATCCACAACATATAAAACTTTATTGTTTAGCATTATATCTACCAGTTTTCTCTTGATAGTCTTTAATATCCTAATCAACAATACTTTTTTCGAAAGTCCTTTTTGCGTATATATTCCTACTTGCACTTCTTACACAAGACTAATAATTACCTAGTACCAAATTTCACCGAACTTCTCACACACTTATACCAGAAATATTATCATAGGCTTTGGATACAATACTTCTTTTTTTTTTGTTTTAGTTGATTAGCGTATAAGTAGACAAAATTGGCTATTAACGACAACTTGAAACGTCTTTAATTAGTCAGAAAGCCAATATTTATGAGGAATAGTTATATTACTGAAGTATATCACAGGTACTTATTTTATTAACGCTCGAAACGTGATAAAAAAAACTCAGGACGAACAGAGATAACAATAAATACACAAATACATTATTCGTTCCGATGGCTTTATTTTTTTTGTCAACATGTCACCGCCATAACTCCTCGCCATCAAAAATACTGGCATCAATATGTCTCATTCTAATGTAAAATGAAAACTAGCATCTTAAGTAGGCATTCATGTTGTTTTTCAGCCCCAGGTTAGTCTGATTGAGCAAACCCATGATCTAAGGTATTTCAGTCGAAAATACTCTCCATCGTCTTTATTACTTAATGTACCCTCCTTGTTTTAAGACGATAGGGTTGGATTTGAGGGAAATTTAATAGCTATTTCTTGCAAGTCGAACATTCACACAAAGGTTCCTTTATTGGTTCGACATATTTAAACGGTTTCTTAGCAAGATGTCATACAAAATTCACTTCAAATTAGTTTATATTTAAAAAAAAAAAAGAAAAGAAAAAGAAGGAAAATGAACACCACTTTCCATCTTCAGAGAAAGTAAGTCAGTGAAGTGGTTACTGTTTCATATAATGTCTTTCAAGTCGATGCTTCTCAGATTGTTCCATAACCCCACCTGCGGGTCGAAGTAGCCGGACAGTCCAACACCAGATGATATGACCTTTGTTGGGATATATTTCTTTATTGCCCACAAGGGGATAAAAACAGAGGGGACAAACAAGGACAGACAAAGGGATTGAGTCGATTACATCGACCCCAGTGCGTAACTGGTACTTATTTAATCGACCCCGAAAGGATGAAAGGCAAAGTCGAACACAGCGGAATTTCAACTCAGAACGTAACGACAGACAAAATACCTATTTCTTTACTACCCACAAGGGGCTAAACACAGAGGGGACAAACAAGGACAGACAAAGGGATTGAGTCGATTACATCGACCCCAGTGCGTAACTGGTACTTAATTTATCGACCCCGAAAGGATGAAAGGCAAAGTCGACCTCGGCGGAATTTGAACATAGAACGTAACGGCAGACGAAATACGGCTACGCATTTCGCCCGGCGTGCTAACGTTTCTTCCAGCTCGCCGCCTTTTTGACCTTTGTTGGAATATCTGACATGCTGGGGGTGAAGAGGATACACGACATACCCTGTCAATGTAGGATAACCAATATTCCGCTGTAGCCAATCTTCAGCCTGTTATCACAAGTCCACTACTTTTTGGGAAGACGGTAGAAACTAAACAGCGTAAGAACAAAATAGGTTTCACCTTGAGTTAAAATACCAAGTCTTATTTTACGAGAGGCTACAAATTACGCGCTGATTCAGACATTTCTCTGTGTGTTACACATGAAATAGATGTAAATGAAATAATTAGGAAATAAATTTTCCTTTTGCGCTCATTCTGTTCATTCATACAACAATTCCAGCGGCGGATTAAATCCCAGTTTGAAATCAATTTCGTTCATACAGCTAGGAAAACATGGGTTCGCCTATATTTTCCGATATTTCTCCCAACTATAAAATATAAGCTTTGTGTTTGGCCAATGCATACAAATAAATAAGGTTTGAAAGACGACAGGGACCACGATAAGGAACAATCGCAAACTTAGAGGGATGAAACAAAAACACTGTAAAGCATTTTAGCCGAATTTTTTTCCATCGGTGACCACTTATTATGAACATTATTATGGCGTAGTGGTTAAGAGCGCGGGCTACTAACCCCGGGATTCCGAGTTCGATTCCAAGCAATAATAATAATAATAATAATAATAATGATAATAATAAAGTGATGCAGTGATTTATTGTTATTTAGATTAACTGACAAAGTTCGGTAATGCATGCAAGTGAAAGTATATTTAATATGAGCAAATGTACATATGAAAATTAGAACAAAATATCAAAGTAGGCAAACATGCAATCAAGATAGAGTGCCATACGCAAGAGGAAACAATTCTTTAAATGACATAATGATGTCTCTATTTATTGATTAAGGTAGGTTCCAAACGATACCTACGTTCTTCAGGTGATAATGCCTAATGTAAAGTTTGCCAAATGTAGGCGTAGGAGTGGCTGTGCGGTAAGTAGCTTGCTTACCAACCACATGGTTCAGGGTTCAAGTCCCACTGCGTGGCACCTTGGGCAAGTGTCTTCTACTACTATAGCTTCGGGCTGACCAAAGCCTTGTGAGTGGATTTGGTAGACGGAAACTGAAAGAATCCCGTCGTATATATGTATATATATATATGTGTGTGTTTGGGTTTGTCCCCCCAACAACGCTTGACAACCGATGCTGGTGTGTTTACGTCCCCGTAACTTAGCGGTTCGGCAAAAGAGCCCGACAAAATAAAGTACTAAGCTTACAAAGAATATGTCCGGGGGTAGATTTGCTCGACTAAAGGCGGTGCTCCAGCATTGCCACAGTCAAATGACTGAAACAAGTAAAAGAGTAAATGGAATGTAGCTACTTCTAAAACATTTCCAGGAAGTTGTATCTTAGAAAAAGGATGTCGAGAACGATATGGTGGACCGGAATGTCTAAAACACAACTTCCCAAGACGAGGATTGCACAAATAATCATACTAAAACCTGGCACTGATACTTTGGTTCCATCGTTAAATGACATTCACATGTTTATGACATATTGGATGCTATACGTAAAGAACAGCATCTTTTCGATGTTGGAAAGTTAGTCGCTGCAGTGATGCACTCGTTATGCCAAAGAATGTAAATGGTATTAGTTCCTTAGAAAGAATTCAAGTTGTATTGAACTATGTAAATAGAGATTTTGAGCAACCTTTGAGGTATTACATATAAAATCTTGAATATAAATGAAATTCTTGTTTTAGTGAGTATTACTTTTTCTCCTAATGACATTATATATATGCATATATATATATATATATATTGCTGTATTTGGGGCTAGTCATATTGCCAGTTTAGCCAATAAAACACACGCACTATATATTTGGTGTTCACTTGGATTCAGCTTTATTTCATATTAATTGTATTTCGGCCAGAGTTCATTCGTCACACTTCCTTGCCTTATATATATATATTATGATTATGAGTATAATTATAATCAGGGTTCAGCACAAATTTGCTTCACCACATACCGGACTTTAGAAATAGCAGCCAAAAAACTTAGCTATTTCTTCTACTATAAGAAGAAACTCCCGGACAACATATACTCAAAACAACTCACGTAGACAGAGAGGAAAAACAATGAAATTCACTCGGTATTTGATTACCTGAGGACGCGTTTCGGAATTAGATCGGTATGAAGAATGCAAAAATCACACTTCATCTGATCAGTTTCCTCTTCAGCAAAGCATTTCAAGATTTTAAATTTGAGAAAACTCAAATATGTTCTTAAAAAAACTGACACCATGAAAGGATAATGTATTTTATTTTTAAATAATTTGTTTTTATCATTTTAAAATTACAGTAAGTTGTAAATTAAAATATTTGCTCGACATTGCGTTTCAGCGTATTTCTTTCTTTTCTTTATTTCTACGAATAAGTTGTTTTGCGAATATATTTCGACGAATAGATCTCTTCGTGAATTTGAAGTTGACCAAAATATTTTTGATGAATGTGCCTTATCACATACATACGAGCCGTCCCAAATGTGAGAGCAATACTCGGTAGTCGGCCTTACGTGTGCTTTGTAGAATATCAACAATTCTTGGATGCAGTAGGAGGATGAAGTATCTTCTGGCCCTAAAGTGCAGGACCAATTATTAGCTATGTTAGATACGTGTTTTTGTGAGAAGAAATTCTCGGTGACAGTGAGACTCAACAATTAAGGTAGTTTCCAGGGTTCTAGCTGAGTGATTCTCATGATTGAAGGGCATGATAATATTGTCTTGGCAATGAAAAGGTTTGCGTTTTCTTACTGTTGACTAAAAGAAGATAGGTGCATATTCATTATAAGATACTTTTAAGGTCTCTTTTCATGGAACCAATTTTGTGTATAAGGTGTTGGTTACAAGTGAATAATGCACGGTTGGGGAAAGTGAGAGAGGAGTGAAGATTAGTAGCATCTGAGTAAGAGTGGGTGTTGTTGGATGTGACAGCAAATCACTGATGCACAGAAGGAAGAGAGTGAATCTTGAAGCACGTCGGAATTCATAATATAGCAGACAGAAAGAGCATTGTCAACAATGGTGACAATACTGCGATCTGACAGAAGAGAGATGGGTGGAGTCCATAGGAAGGAAGGTTCCACAGGAGATTCGCATGACAAACTCTGTAGAATGCCTTGCAGCTGGCGTGGTTGGCAATGGCAAGAGCCCGTTGAAATACTCCTTTTAATCGTTATATATATAAACATAATAAATAATATTAGGGTAATAAGAATTATTGAAATTATTATTACCAGTGGCCTAGTACAAAAAAAAAATTAGTCAATAGACTATATATTATTCACATAAAAATATCGTGTACATTAAAACACATTAACCTAGACCATGGTTTCTGACTACTTTCAGTAAAAAAATATTTACTGAGGCCAGTAAATATTTTTTTACTGAAATTAGTGAGAAACCATGGTCTAGGAACTAAATAAGATGGTAAATGTTTTTAATTTTCATTCCTTTCAAGAACTTATCCCTAATTAGTGGTTTGAGTTTTCTACTGCTCTTTCTAGCACAAGGCTTTCCTATTTGGAAGCCTCTTAATGTGTTTTAATTTACACGATATATATATATATATATATATATATATATATATATATATATATATATATACCGTATGGTATGGGGTGTGGTTTCTTGGTCAAATGCCAGCAATACTCGCGTGACTTTTCCCGTTTCTTCCTTCAGTATTACCTCTGCAATAAGGCTCTGTGTAGAGCCTTTTTTATTCAAATAAATCAGCGTATCTAATATCTATGGAGAAGTCGTCAGTAAGTGCCAGGCTTTTGTCCAAGTCTTTCAGTCGGTCTGAGTTTTTCAGTGGTAGACTTAATACATCGACCGATTTCACAATACCACCTGGTCCCTGAGTGGCTTTAATGTTGTTCGCTCTGTTGCAAGTATTCGAGATAGGTTTCCCTTTTGACGATAACACCACCCTTTCTTCTCACCAGTCACGAAGAGCTTGAGAAAAAAAAATGTCATGAACGTTGACCTTCCTTACTTGACAAAATGATAAAACAAAAGACCAAAACTTCAACAGTCTGAACGAGGAGTTGTATGATGAGCCCATTAAAGTGTTTGTTGGACCATTAAGACTTGTTATAGCAGTGCGTTTAATTCATAATTGTATCCAGGCAGAATCAGGAAGAGTTAAATTCCGTTACAGTATTTAACCGAGCTGGTTGCAGTGGTTTACGCCGCACATGCATCGGTTCCCTTTATCCAGCAGAGCGCGAAAACGCGTGAGGTAATTGTCATTAAATGTCTTAGAACGTTATGAAATATTTACTTCGGGGCTCTTACGAATGAGAATGGAATGAAATGTTCAGGTTATTAACTTCATTATTTCTATCTTCAGTACATTCGATCGGTGTGGAGGCGCAATGGCCCAGTGGTTAGGGCAGCGGACTCGCGGTCGTAAGATCGCGGTTTCGATTCCCAGACCGGGCGTTGTGAGTGTTTATTGAGCGAAAACACCTAAAGCTCCACGAGGCTCCGGCAGGGGATGGTGGTGATCCCTGCTGTACTCTTTCACCACAAATTTCTCTCACTCTTTCTTCCTGTTTCTGTTGTACCTGTATTTCAAAGGGCCGGCCTTGTCACTCTCTGTGTCATGCTGAATATCCCCGAGAACTACGTTAAGGGTACACGTGTCTGTGGAGTGCTCAGCCACTTGCACATTAATTTCACGAGCAGGCTGTTCCGTTGATCGGATCAACCGGAACCCTCGTCGTCGGAACCGACGGAGTGCTTCCATTCCACATTCGATCGGTCTATTCTTGAAAACAGTGAAGCCAGTGAGATCAAACCACAGGCGGAAACTGCATGGTTAATGGAAAACCACACTTTTAATTCACTCAATATTTTAATATTTTTTCTTCCAGTCAGTCGTTACTAATGTGGACGTAAGCATGACTGTATAGTTAATAACCTTACTTACGTCTATACTAATAACAACTGAGAAGCAAAAAGTTCACTCAGCAACAACGTGGTTTTAGAACATCGGCAAGAAATAGAAAAACCGGTAACACTCAATTGTCGCCGACACCCTCACAAATGCAGTGAACCAATAAATGCTGTGTTGAAAATCTATAACCAATGAAATTAATGTCTTACCAATTAAAATATAACATAAAATTAATACTCAATACATTACTTTATTTTCCTCCCAGACCTGTTTTTCCCCTTTCTTTTACACGTTTAAGATATTGAGCTGCGGACATTTGAAAATCGGTTCAGAACATTCGAAATTTGTTTTTCGGGTATTGCGGACAGTTTGCTTCCTTCAATCTTGGTAAATGATATATATATATATATATATATATATATATATATATATATATATATATAAATATATAATGGGTTTGTATGATTGTGTGTAGAGGGATATATATTATTCAAAGGAATTCCAACTGTTTTTTATGTTTGATTTATATTCTTTATAATATTAATGTAGAATATATAGTATATATAGTAAATTGAAATGAAGTATTGATTGTCTTATTGAATAGATGAAATATTGAATATCAAATATTAAGGGACTAGTATACTTTCTTGTATTTAAGCAGTCATCAAGGTCCCGGGTTGTGACAGGAATATTTCAACTGTTTCAGACAGTTAGTTGAAACATTCCTGTCACAACCTGGGACCTTGAAGACAGCTTAAATGCAAGAAAGTATACTAGTCCCTTAATATTTGATATTCAATATTTCATCTATTCAATAAGACAATCAATACTTCACTTCATTTTACTATATATACTATATATTCTACATTAATATTATAAAAAATATAAAAAAACCCATAAAAAACAGAGTTGGAATTCCTTTGAATAATATATATATATATATATATATATATATATATGTATGTATATATCCATCTATTTGTCTATCTATATCTTAATGGGTTTTTTTTATGTCAATAAAAACAATTTAATATTAAACTTACTCAATACTTTATAAGTAGAGTAAATATTCATTAAACTTTTACAAGAGAGTTGACTGTGACTTCGAAGCTTCAGCTTGCTAGACTTCGCCAGACGTTTATATATGAACATATATATTAAGTGTTAGCGACGGAAGCAGTAGTGATACCAAAAGGTAACTTTATATCCAACGAAGCATGGGTGCCTTGTTAATACACCGAATACAGTGTTAATGTCCTTGATATCCACTCAAATAGGTGCTTGGTGTAAAAAAGCACACACGCAGATCGTAGCAGGCGAGAATAGTCTGTCATGAGCGATGGAATTCCCTTATCACGCGATTTCATTCTACGGAAAATCATCAGAGGGAAACGTCCGGTCACCGGATGCCAGTCAAACGTAGCTACTACGATATATAAAACATAAGCATCTCTTCAGAAGTGACGTCGCAAATAGTCAGTAGGTTTAGTGAAACTTAATTATTAGCGACAGAAGCATTATAAATACCTAACAGCAATCTTGGATCTTTTCGGTTTGAACGGCAGTTTTTTCTAGCGGTGTCATATGAAATTGTCACCCGTAATTATGACCCTAGTATCGATCTATTGCATTTCAATCTGTTTTAGGGTTAGGGGTGGGGGAAGGGTATCTTTTTTTCTTCACAAATGTAAATAAACCCAATCTGTTTCTTAAACGAGGGACATATTCATACGGCAAAAAATGTTTTTTTTTACCTCAATGGACGTCAGTTTTACCTCAATGGACGTCAGTGATTGGTTGAAATTGCAGAAATTGAAGGAAAAAAAACAACAAATATCTTACAAACGATAGAATTTTCTCAATAAAGCCAAGAGAAAAAGATGTTTTATAAACACATTCTACCAGTATACGAAGTTTAAAATTTTTTAGTTACCTAGAAATTATGTTAAAAACTGCCGTTCAAACCGAAAAGATCCGCAATCTTTATATACATCTTTTAACATAGTTGGTGTGTTAGAACACCGAAGACGAAGACTGCGTTATTGGCCTCGAGAAATCCCTTATACAGGCGTTCGGTGTATAAAAGCACACAGAGATCGTAGCAGACGAAAATCTATGCGTGTGCTTTAATGCACCACGCGCCGATATAAGAGAATCCCTCAAGGCTAATAACGCTATATATATGTGTGTGTGTGTGTGTGTGTGTGTGTGTGTGTGTGTGTGTGTGATGTATTATACACACTTGTATGAATAATAGATAATTGTAAATAGAATATCTAGATAATCTGGTTGGCCATATACTCTGTCTGTCAGACATTCACAATGGTATATTATAAGCTGGGTATTAGAATCAAAGGATCACGGAGGAATTTTATACTGAAGTTGTTGTCAACAGTATCAGAATTTTGACGAGAGAAAATAAATGTAAAATACAGAAAGAAAAAGAAAAACATCACTTAGTGGATTTTAAGGCTACAATATGGCCGTATGTTAAACTTCGTTCTGCAGTCAAGAGGTTTCAGGTTCGGTCCCAATGCGATATATCTTGAGAATGTGTTGCTTACCATAATATCGAGTTGATCTAACGCTTATGAGTGAAAGTGGATTTAGACAGATTGGAAGTCTGTCGGATGGCGAGTCGGATGGTAAGTAAAAAATTCAACTCTGACGCACTACCTTATGCTGATTCAACTTTGAGACTTAAGTTAAACAGTACATGTGCCTGTGGAGTACACGCTAATTTAATGAGCAATTAATTCAGTTGATTGAATGACCGAATACTCTTCTTTGAAACCGACGGAGATCCATGTCTGTCCGCGCGCGCGTGTGCGTATGTATTGGGTTGGCAACTTAGTTGCTGCGGTTTTTTAAAATTTTTATTGCGTTTTTAAATTTTGGAATTTATTCAGTTTTTAAATTTTGGAATCTATTTTTTTCGAGAATTCGATTTTTGAATCATTTTGGAATCTTTTTTTTTCTAGTTAATTTTAATTATTTTTTGCTTATTTTCAGATCATTAAAATGGAATGTCAAGTTAAGAAAAACGACCATTTTCGACACCTTTTTGCTTTTAATCAAGGTTCTAAGGCCGCAAAAGCTGCTCGAGACATTTGTGCTGTGTATGGGAGGGTACCATAGCTGAAAGAACCGCTCGTTATTGGTATGCCAAGTTCAAAAATGGTAATTTTGACCTCAAAGACGTTTTGGCCGTCCAATTGTGTTCGATGAAGAGCGACTAAACCAACTTTTGCACGAAAATTCTCGTCAAACGACAAGGGGACTGGCAGAGAAAATGGAATGGTCCCACATTGCTATAGAGAAGCATGGAGCATGGGTTCAGCATGCTTTAAGTGACAATAACAAAAATCAACGAGCCACAATCTCCGCTGGTTTGCTTGCTCGTCAGCGCTCAACTCATGGACACAAGCAATGATTTCTTCACCGAATCGTTATCGGCAACGAAAAATGGTGCCTGGTCATCAATATGGAGCAGCGTAAGGAATGGCTTAGCCCCGGTAAGCAAGCGACACCGCGCATGAAACAAGATCTTCATCCGCGTAAAACGATGTTGTGAATATGGTGGGACTACGAAGGGATAATCCATTACGAATTACTTGAACGGAACCAAACGGTCAACGCGGAACTCTATGTTCAGCAGATGGAACGACTCAACACGGCTATTCAAGAGAAAAGACCTAATCGGCAGTATGGAGTTCTTTTACTGCATGACAACGCCTGCCCTCATATCACCAATATGACCAAAGAAAACATTCAAACGCATGGCTGGGAAGTGCTGCCACACCCGCTGTACTCTGCTGATTTGTCACCAACGGATTTCCACCTCTTTCGATCTCTTTCAAATGCTGTGCGCGGAGTTTCATTCAATACTGATGCAGAATTGAGAGCTTGGTTGGGTCAATTTTTCGAGTCGAAATCGGGTGATTTCTACCAACGAGGTATTGAAAATCTTGTTGAACGTTGGGAAGAAGTTGTAAAAAACAAAGGTGAATACTTTATTGATTAATTAGTTGTTATTTCTTTTTCATTAAACCCTTAAAAAATGAAAATTTTTAAAAACGGCGGGAACTTAGTTGCCAACCCAAATATATGAACGTGAGTGTGTGTGTGCGTGTGTGTACGTGCGTGTATGCATGTGTATATACGATTGTATACTCACACATGAGTGTGTTTTATGAGTTCCAAACATATAATAAAATGGTTAAATCAAAGAGGATTATTCAACATTAGGTAAACAGCAGTTGACACTCATCATAGCACTGACGCAAATTTGTCAATTAATCACCATGAATATTATATTAAAATAATAGTTTATTACGCTTTTATTTTCTACAGAGGACAGATAAATAATACCAACAGAATCCTTTTAATGGCTTCTTGCTTGGTAAAAGGTTACAGGTTTTAGAAGAGAAGCAGAGTCGCTGGAATCGATCCCAGTACTAAACTGGTACTTCATTTTATTTACACAGAGAGGACAAAAAGCAGGATTTGAATTCGGGACTTAAAGGAAATAACTGTGATACAGCTTGTTCAGCGCTTTATCGATTCTTCAACCCAATGGCCTTTTCAGGTGAAAAATAAAGAAAATCATTAAAATAAGGTGAAAGTTTGGATAAACAAATGAAGCTGGTGAATCCTGGGTGTGAACATCCAAACATCTTTTAAAAGCCACAACTAATTTCAATTACGATCTCACAGTGATTTTAAGAGTGGGTTTTATCATCGGAAGCTAAAATTAAACTGTAATATATTATTTAGATTTTGAACACAACCAATCTAATTTAAGATTACAGACTTTTGAGAAGCTAATCAGAGATCAAAGGGTTAACACATACGTAAAATGAATACACATATTGATGGACTGTTATGGATATTAAATAGGCTGAACAAAAGTCTTTTCAAGCCTTATTATTTAAAAGGGTTTCATGTAATACATAGATGAATTAGCGTAGGGGACATTATTTTTCATAGTTGAATATATTACTTGGAGATAATTAGCTGCATCGTCTACAGATACGTTGGTTATGAATGAAGATGAGGAATTTGTTGATTTATTAGATATAAAGTGTACAGAAGAAACGTTTCTTAAGGAAGATTTCAATCATTACAAAATAGCAGTAGGAAATAATTTGAATATTTAATTGTTAGCAGCACAGTAGATGGCAAAATCAATAGGATGTTGGGTAAAATGCATGGCAGTTCTTTTACTCCCTTAGTTCAAACCCATTCGGCGTCTTTATCTTTCACAAGCCTGTATATATATAGTGTTTTAATGAAAGGCGGTGAGCTGGCAGAAACGTTAGCACGCCGGGCGAAATGCTTAGCGGTATTTCGTCTGCCGCTACGTTCTGAGTTCAAATTCCGCCGAAGTCGACTTTGCCTTTCATCCTTTCGGGATCGATAAATAAAGTACCAGTTTCGCACTGGGGTCGATGTAATCAACTTAATCCGTTTGTCTGTCCCTGTTTGTCCTCTCTGTGTTTAGCCCCTTGTGGGTAGTAAAGAAATAGGTATTTCGTCTGTTGCTACGTTCTGAGTTCAAATTCCGCCGAGGTCTACTTTGCCTTTCATCCTTTCGGGGTCGATAAATAAAATACCAGTTACGCACTGGGGTCGATGTAATTGACTTAATCCCTTTGTCTGTCCTTGTTTGTCCCCTCTATATTTAGCCCCTTGTGGGCAGTAAAGAAATATATATTTATAGTGTTTTAATGAGTGTGTGTGTGTGTGTGTCTGTGTGTGTGTGTGCATGACAAGTTATTCAGTGCACACCCACCCAGGTTCGTTATTTACAAACGATATTCCGTCCAATATGGAGTATGGTGGTTATTAAGCAATTCTTGCTGAAGTATTGATGACAGTGAACAATATATGAAATGCAAATTTCGATAAAACAGCAATATTTGAAACCGAAGCAGAGGCTATCTAACGTTCTTGTTTTATGAGTATTGACTTTAAAATTCAGCCGTCGTCGACTTGCTCTTTCATGTTTCTATGATAAACTTAATTAAATTTCAATAACACATAAGTGTCAGTTTTATCGACACTAGTTTATTAAGTGCTTCTGACTCTCCTACAAAATTGTGTTTGAACCTAGTTAAATGAAAATCCTTATCAAATAAAAATTTACAAGTAATTATAATTTCAATGAGATTTTTTTTTTTCAAATTTATACTAATTTAATGGAAAGTGGTTTTTATTATTTTTTTTTTTTTGTGCGTTCCTCATTATTTATAAGAGCTTAGTGATATTTCTGAGCAACTAATTCAAGAAATAAGACTTTACCCGACCACCACCTGCCAATTAAAAAACAAACAAACAAACAAACACACAAACATTGATTACATTGCTGTCTTACACTTTCATATGCTTCATAATTCCTTATCCATTTGACTTCGACTTCAGACATTAAGATCAACATTCCTTCTTATAAATTAATAATTACATTTATAATAATTACATTTATAATGAAACTATTACTGAATAGTTGCATAAAACACTGCCATTTCACTATTATGTAATTATTTTAAACAGTAAGAAAATAATTTTCTAAAAAATATTCAATCGACTAGTCAACTTTCATAGACATTGTACCGTGTTAGCCATCTGATAAGATACATTAGCACATAGTTTAGGATAGTTTGAAGGATTTAAAAGTGTATGTGTGTGTGTGTGTGTGTGTGTGTGTGTGTGTGTGTGAAACAATTTGATTTAAGGCAACAGTTCCTGGGCCGATCCCTCATCACTTGAATTATCCCTGGATCTTTTCGGTTTGAACAGCAGTTTTTAACATAATTTCTAGGTAACTAAAAAAATTTTAAACTTCGTATACTGGTAGAATGTGTTTATAAAACATCTTTTTCTCTTGGCTTTATTGAGAAAATTCTATGGTTTGTAAGATATTTGTTATTGTTTTTTTTTTCAATTTCTGCAATTTTAACCAATCAATTACGTCTATTGAGGTAAAAAACATTTGGTGCCGTATGAATATGTCCCTCGTTTAAGAAACAGATTGGGTTTATTTACATTTCTGAAGAAAAAAAGATACCTTTCCCCCCACCCCTAACCCAAACCCTAAAACAGATTGAAATGCAATAGATCGATATTAGGGTCATAATTATGGGTGACAATTTCACATGACACCGCTAGAAAAAACTGCTGTTCAAATCGAAAAGATCCTTATCCCTTGACAATGGTTATTTTATAGGGAGAAATTAGAGGTTGAGTTCATCTAACTTGATTTAAACTCGGCGCAATTAGGCTCTGATAACTTACAACATCGAGATTGGGTTTTCTAATGCATGCAACAACACTTCAAAGGTTATGAATTTGCTAGCCAGGCTTTAGCAATCTGAAAAATCTCATGGTAAGATCATTTAAACTAACGAATGATATCTAACTGAACGGTGGAGCATTCACGGGGATCGGGTTGTGAGATAAAATAACATTCGTACATTTGCTAAGTACATCAGCGTTGAAATATTTATAGTCTAGAAAACTGGATGACGTATTAAATTTTCCGGGACATTCTTGTTAAAATGATACACATACATAAATGTTAATGAATATTCATTAGTATTGTCCCACGCTCACTAAAGAGAGTATCGATAACCACATGACAATGGATTGGGTTTGGATACAAACTTTACAAATGTCGGAAAAAGTGAAGTTGCAAATGAGGTTTTGCGTGAAAACTAAATTCTTTATACTTTACTAATTCCTATACTGGTTTGATATAAGAACGTAAACATCCAATGGTTTGTTAAATCCATCCTACAAATTTCGGTCAGTTAATTATTTGATGTGCAATGTTATTAATATATATCTTTATATATAAAAGTGAAGTTGTGTGTCTGTCTCCTACGATTTAGATTCCTAACTACTCCCACATTTTG
>NC_042998.1:192702703-192842703 GCF_006345805.1 Octopus sinensis | reverse complement strand
GCTCGGTAGTGAAGTGAAAGCACGCTATAAAAAAAATAAAACTACTGAATAATAATAATAATGATAATAATAATAATAATAATAATAATAATAATAATAATAATAATAATAATAATAATGATAATGATAAATTAACAGGGATTTATCATAGAGTAAATAAAAGCAACTAAATGTAAAGGAATCGAAATCAAAACAAAGGAACAAAAACTATAGTAAAAGATGCAGACTCAAATATAATCGAATAATTGTTGAGATATATATATATTTTTTTTTTCAGAGTGTAGGCGAAGGACGGAAAGCGTTTAAATAAATAAGCAATATAGGCAGTGGGTGAAAGAAAACGAATTGAAATTATTTGATTGGATCGAAGTATCTCCGAACAACAGAGATGGTAAGTTCACTTCCTGGAAAAAGACAAATAAAGAAAGAAAGAAAAAAGAAAAAGGAAAGGAAGGGAAGAAACAAAAAAGAAGAAGACGGGCTTTCTAAGGAAAACTCAACTAATTAAGGTAAAAAAAGAGGGGTGAAATATATAAAAGGGAACAGGGGGTTTGAAAAAGTAGCAAATTTTTGGAAGTGGTTTTTTTCCTACAGAGAAAAAAACAGAGGACACTTGAAAACAAATGTGTGTTGATGCTTGGTAATAATAAATACTTCTTCCACTCTCTCGTTTATTAATGAAGTGTTACGCTTGGTAACACATGAATTCCTTCGATTCTGTGTCACTGTTGTTATTTTATAATACTTTTTCTTTAATTCTCCTCTCTCTCTCTCGCTCGCTAGCTCTTTCGCTCGTTGTGTCTCTATCCCTCTTTATCCGCGACAGTCTTGTTAACTTAACAATATATATATATATATGTATATATGTATATATATATATATATTGTATATCTAAAGGTTTGTCCGTTTTTTCACCCGAGCTTGCTTGTCACCAGCTGGTGGAGTTCATTTTTAATATTATACAACGGGAAACAACAAGTCTTGGCAACTCTCCGCTGAGATCACACGCGCGCAGAAGCGCGGTGTGTGTAATCCAATTGCTTATACATAAAAGAGGCGACGTTGACTTGCTGTTGTCGCTAGAAGTAGCAGCGGTGGAGGCGGCAGCAGCAGCGATGGAGGAGATGCTAGCGGTGGTCGTCATCTGAAGTAGCAGAAAACAAGAGATGAGATGAAGTCCCAGGCCAAACACAATAGAGAGGAGAAGAGAGATATGTACAATACACAATCACGACTACCACCACCAGCAGCGCTAGTTGCAAGTAAAGTACCGTGCTGCTGTTGATGATGATGGCTGTGGCTGCTGACAAACCCGTCCCTCAAACATAAACACATACACACACGAGCGCGCGCAAAGCTTCGAGATTTCCATTCAGAGAGGGAAGCAAAAAAAAATCGATCAGATTCAGAGAAGCGCGCCCAGACGCGCACGTGCATGCACGCACACACAGACACAGTCAGTCAGTCAGCCAATTCCTCCTTCTCTCTCTCTGTCTCTTTCTCTCTCTCTCTCTCTCATGGTGATTCTGAGGCTAACCACGGAGTTTTAGCAGTCTTGCAGTCATGGGATTTTCTAATGATATACATCAGACTATATAACACTATATACTTTCAATCTGTTATCTAAACAACATTGTTTTTAGCTATATTAATTCATTCATATCCAACCGAATAAACGAAACGTCTCACTTCTAACTAATTAAGCAAGCTTACTCAATCAATCTCAATCGCCAAACGAGAGCACTTTCAATTGGACGAGTTTTTTTTTTTCAAAACTTAACCAATTCAAACCCCCACCTACTTACTCACAATCCGTCATATTTCGGGAGTTTTTGAACTTGTCAACTTAAACAAATGTTGATAGGAATTGTCCATATCAAATCTCTCTCTTTCTCTCTCTCCATTTCATTTCTTCGATTGATATGATATTTTCTAATTTTACCATCGGATTTTTCGTGACATTATTATTATTATAGACCAGGAAAAAGGATGTAAATGAGTACAGAAAACACACCACACACACACACATACATTACATATGCATACATGTTCTTTTTATTCTTTATTCTTTTTACTTGTTTCAGTCACTTGACTGCGGCCATGCTGGAGCACCGCCTTTCAAGTCGAGCAAATCGCCCCCCCCCCAGGACTTATTCTTTGTAAGCCTAGTACTTATTCTATCGGTTTTCTTTTGCCGAACCGCTAAGTTACGGGGACGTAAACACACCGGCATCGGTTGTCAAGCGATGTTGGAGGGACAAACACAGACACACAAACATATACACACATATACATACATACACATACATATATATATATATATACATATACGACGGGCTTCTTTCAGTTTCCGTCTACCAGATCCGCTCACAAGGCTTTGGTCGGCCAGAGGCTATAGTAGAAGACACTTGCCCAAGGTGCAACGCAGTGGGACTGAACCCAGAACCATGTGGTTGGTAAGCAAGCTACTTACCACATAGCCACACCTACGCCTATATATATATATAACTTTAAAAGATAAATTCACACACAAATCTCTCTCTCCCCTCTCTCTCTCTCTTCCTCTCTCTCTCTACACACATATGGATTGGTTAGAATTCCGATCATGAGTGTTCAGCTGTTCGATTAATTGAACTACCAGGCTCAGTGAATTGGTGTGGAAGCGAAGTGACTGTATTTTCCAGACACGCGCAACCTTAATCTATATTTAAAGCAGAGATCAGCGTGACACAGTGTGACAAGACAAGACTTCTAAATCACAGGTACACTCCATCTAATGGGCTTTCTCCATAGATTTCTTTTCGCTTGTTCCGCTCATAAAGTATGGGTCAGCCCAAAGCCACAAAAAACGGGACTTGCATAAGGTGCACTGCAGCGGAATCTAATTGATAGCTCTCTCTCTCTCTCTCTCTCTCATATATATATATATATATATATATATATATATATATATATAGCCTGCTCGCTTAGCCAGCGGGGTGGTGTCATTCGAAGGCTAAAACAATGCGAACGCATTGTGACCAGCGATGTGTAACAACACCTGATGGTCTGGTCGGTCACGTGATATATATATATATATATATATATATGGAGGCACAATGGCCCAGTGGTTAGGGTAGCGGACTCCCGGACGTAGGATCGCGGTTTCGATTCCCAGGCCGGGCTTTGTCAGTGTTTATTGAGCGAAAACACCTAAAGAAGCTCCACGAGGCTCCAGCAGGGTGTGGTGGCGATCCCTGCTGTACTCTTTCGCCGCAACTTTCTCTCACTCTTTCTTCTGTTGGCCTGCTCGCTTAGCCAGCGGGGTGGCATCATTTGAAGGCTAAAACAATGCGAAGCGCATTGTGACCAGAGACGTGTAGCAACATCTGATAGTCTGGTCGATCACGTGATATATATATATATATATATATATATATATATATATATATATATGTTCTTTTAATCGTTTCAGCCCAAAAGGTGTAACCATACTGGTCTAATACACGTACACGCCACGCTGCAATTGTTTATATATATATATAGCCGAGATATAAGTAGTAAGTATGAAATTAAATTAAAATTCTTTTATATGGTGGGATGAAGGGGCTTACTATCTCTAAATTAAAATATATATATATATATATATATTATATATATATACACACAGAAAGAGGGAGAGAGAGAGAGAGAGAGTGAGAGAGAGATGTTTGTACCTCTGTGACTGTTTGTCCCCACCTCATCAACGCTTGACAACTGGTGTTGGTGTGTTTACATCCCTGTAACCTAGCAGTTCAGCAAAAGAACCCAATAGAACAAGTACTTGGCTTCAGAAGAAAAAATCCCTGGGTTGATCTGTTTGGCCTAAGGATAGCGACAGAATAGCCACAGTCAAATAAATGAAACAAGTAATAAGAGAATATATATATATATATATATATATATATATATATATATCCAGAGATTTTCTCGGACCATAACTTAATAGAACTAACAATGTATGGGTCCTCAGAAGACTACAGACATGCAGGCTACTGGAAGTACCCAAATCCTCTTCAGCCTGAACTTTTACAAATCTGATTGGAAGGGTATCGAGAAAGAGGTCATGGAACATAATTGGTCAGCCAGTCTCTCTATAAAAGACATTGACATAAAGCTACAACACTTTATGACAATCATGCATGACATCTGCAGTGAGTTTGCTCCAGGGAGAATGCCAAGCCAACAGAAACATATAATACACAGGGATAGGAGGATTCTAATGAGACGACGGGCAAAAATCTCAAATCGTCTAAATGGGCCACTAAAGGATAACAAATGATCCCACCTCGAAATCGAAAATGAACTCAAACGATCCCATGAAAAAGAGAGGGCAGAAAAGAGACCAGGGCTGTCAAAAATATTAAGACAAACCCTAAAGCCTTCTAAAGATATGCAAAAGAATCTGCTTCAGTACGGTGCAAAATAGGGCTTCTTCTTGATGACTGCAGACTCCCAGAGGATCAGTGAAATACTGAATGTGCAATACAAGAGTGCTTTCACAAATTCACTCGGACACTTGCAAGTAGCTATGCCTGATGAGTTTTTTGGCTCCACAGATCTACGCAACAAAATGGCAATTATTCACAGCATCAACATAGAGGAAACTGATGTGGTATCAAGAATTTATGAGATGAGCTCAAACTCAGCATCAGGTCCTGATGGATTTCCAGCAATCCTCCCAAAGAAATGTAAAGGGGGCTCTAACGAGACCACTTCAGATTCTCTTTCAGAGCTTCTTCACAACTGTGAGACTTTCCAAAATGTTAAAGGAAGGAATTATATGCCCTATCCATAAGGGAGATGGCAGAGTAGACGCTAATGATTATAGACCTGTCTCTCTAACTTCTCATGTCAGCAAAGTCATTGAGCGCATTGTCAGGAAGAAACTAATTGCGTTCCCTGAAGATAATTACTTGCTTTCTGATACTCAGCATGGCTTTCGCTCAAGCAGAAGCTGCTTTACACAGCTTTTGCAACACTATGACTGGGTGTTGAAGCAATTAACGAATCGCCCAAATGTAGACGTGATATGTCTCGACTTTGCAAACGTGTTAGATGAGGTTGATCATGGGATGATATGTCACAAACTACGGAAACTCGGCATAACTGGGAATATCGGAGAGTGGTTGCATGACTTCTTAAAAGACAGAAGCCAGGCTGTAGCAGCCAATGGAGCCCTCTCCACGGAGACATTGATAGAAAGTGGAGTGCCTCAGGGAACTGTATTGGGGCAACTGTTGTTCATGGTGGCTCTTTCAGACATGTCATCAGTTACACAGATAGTCACACTTACTAGCTGTGCCGAATACGCAAAACTAGTACCAGCAGTCAAGGAACCTTCTGATGCCAATCTTCTACGGAAAGACCTAGATGCCATATATAAGTGGGCTGAGGACAACATGCAATTTGATGCAAGCAAATTCCAAGCCCTCCGCTACCAGCTAATAAGTGCTCTGAAGTCACAACAACGATACTTTGAACCAAAAGGAGCGGCAATCCTAGAATCACATACGGTGCGTGATCTTGAGATTGATATGCGCAACGATGCCTAGTTTCACATGCATGTTATCAAGATGGTCACAGTGTGCAGGTGAATGGCCAGGTGGATTCTGAGAAGCTTCAGAACAAGGGGCCAGGAAACTATGCTGGTCCTATGGAAGACATTTGTCCTCAGCCGTCTGGACTACTGCTCTCAACTGTGGCCACCTTACACTGTAGGAGTAGGATCAATAGTAGAACTCGAGGCGGTTCAGCGATACTACACAACGAAAATTGCATCAATGGAACAGCTGGGCTACTGGGAGAGACTGAAAGAACTACGACTCTACTATCTGGAGCGAAGACGGGAGAGGTATGCCGTGATATGTGTGTGGAAGATACAGGAGGGGCTGGCGCCAAACTTGGGAATTGAGAGTTATACCATACCTCGAAATGGACGTCACGTCACGGATCGAAAAGTCCCAAAAGGGATCCAAAAGGGGAGAAAAAATGATTTCTAGTAAAGATTCATCATATTCATAAAAATCAGCCAAAGCGGGTAATAAGAATATGAAAATAATATTTGAGGTGTTTCGTTATGGGTATAAGAATATACCAGAAACAAGTATAAAAAAATAGAGAAAAGATGTTGAATCAGAAATAATTTTATTACAAAACTGGATTCAATGCATACGCAGGTTTCGAAACACAATGCATGTGTGAAAAAAATTTTAATCATAGTAATTATAATCATAATTAAAATTTGATTTATGCATTGTCATTCTCATCAGTGTGAGGAATCTTTTGGAGAACATCAAAAAAGTTTAATAAGAAGAAATAAAATAAAATAAAATAAAATAAAAATAAAAATAAAATAAGATACAATAATAAGAGAATACACATGGGGTAATAAGGAAAAATCGGATAATTTGCAAACAAAATTATGAAAGGGAAAAATAATGCTAACAAAAAAAAAAAAAAAACAGTGGGAGACGACGAAAAAGAAAACGAAAAAGAAAGACATATCAATGTGTATGCAAGTCTATGTGTGTAGTAAAACTATAACATAAGAATCTAACGAATATGTCTAAAAAAAATAATAACAGGTCGAGACGAAATACAAAGTAAACAAGGCCACGTGTGCTTAAGAGAGTACAACGGAACAATTTCACTAGCAGAAAGAAAGCCATAGGGAGTTATACGTATACATAATAATATTGAAAAACGAATACATACATACATACATACATATATACATACATATATACATACATATATACATACATACATATATACATACATATATACATATATGCATACATATATACATACATATATACATACATATATACATACATATATATACATACATATATATATACATACATATATATACATACATACATACATACATACATACATATATACATACATATATACATACATATATACATACATATATATATACATACATATATACATACATATATACATACATATATATGTAAGTATGTATAGGGAGAGTTTACGAAAAACAACAACAAAAGACGAAGACAGGTGGTGTACAAAACAAACAGATGTATTAGTATAACGCTCAGGAATATAAAAAAGTCTTTTACGTTTCGAGCCTACGCTCTTCTACAGAAGGGGACACAGAAAACAAGGAGAGAGCATAAATGTGTGTAGTGGCTAACATAAATTAGGTTCTGAGAGGCACAGGGGAAACTAGTTTTATTTGTGAACCTCTGTCCTTGTTTGAAAAAGAAATCCGAGCTTTCAAGTAGGTTGGGGCAGGTTCCACAGTTCGGGTGTCCACATTTTTTAACCGTTGGTTTCGTGGTTGTTTTGTAAAGCTTCGTATTTGTTAGTAGTCTCTTTAGCGATTTGAGTTGCTTTTTGCATTTGATTTGTTTGTGCGTTTTCAGGATATCGTTCATTTTTGGATCTCTAGTTAGTAAAGGAAGATTTTGCACAATAGTGTTGAATACCTCAGTGTTTCTGGGGTTCTGTGTTGATATAAATAATAGAGTTTTGAGATGAGGTGTGGTGTTATGTTTTGTTGTTCTTAGTGTTTTTATGTCTAATTGTTTGGTACGCTTAATTCCCTCGTCTATAAGTGAGGGTGGGTATTGTCTTTCAGTAAGCGTTGTTTTGAGGTCTTGAAGACGAAGGTCTCGAGTTGTTCTATCAGAAACTATTGTGCAAATCCTTTTTGCCAAATTGAAAGGGATATTTATTTTGATGTTTCGAGTGTTACTATTACTATTTACCACACGTGGAACGGAAAATGCTACCAAATCCTACTACAAACTTATCGGATAAAATTACCAACGAGGACATATTAAAAGAATTGAAAGAAACTAACAGAAATTTAGTTATTCTAACTAACAAAATAGATGGATTAAATTACCGTACTGGAGAAGAAACAGAATTTGAACAAAGACGACAGTCTACAGAGCAAGTTAGTCAAAGTTTGAACGAACTATGCACGACACTGCATTCATTTTTTTACAAATAACTGTAAAAGTGAATTATTTTCAAAACCGATAAACGTATAAATACATAGAAATATAATAGTTGTATACTGTCAATTTAACGTGACAGTAGGGGATTACACCACCGCTGTTTAGCCCTAGGAAGCATCGAACGCTTCCTGTCGGCGTCGACACATTTACTGTGTCCTTATATATTTACGAAGGGGAGACAAATACCCCCAACAGCTAGGCCTGCATCTAGAGACACGCATGTTTCAGGGTTTTTGCCCATCATCGATCTAGAGTAGCAAAAGCCTGCTAGCTGCAGATATCTGTCTCGACTTCGTAAATATATATATCTAATTTTCTAATTTTACATAGAAATAATTAGTCGAATAAACGTTTGATAATTAACATAAAAATATACACAGACGTAAATGCGTATATGTGTATGAAACGTAAAAGAATCAAGAAATATCTTTTTAAGGAAATGTTTTCTCACTTCCAACGCAAAGTATTATAGAAATACAGAGAATTGAATAAGTATTTACATACGATTTAATGAAAAGATCGATACATTTTTAATTTATTCCAGGTCAATGTAAATACGCGTGTCTAATGAACCTCGGATGTACATTTTCCCATTTTCGCTGCAAAATTTTATTTCTTCTTTATAATTAAGTAAACTAGGAGGGAGAGAGAGTTGGGGATTTGAAGCAATGGTGATTTATTCTTTCACGAGTTTCAGTTATTGAACTGTAGCCATGCAGGGCCATATCTATTTCTTTACTACCCATAAGGGGCTAAACACAGAGGGGACAAACAAGGACAGACAAATGGATTAAGTCGATTATATCGACCCCAGTGCGTTACTGGTGCTTATTTAATCGACCCCGAAAGGATGAAAGGCAAAGTCGACCTCGGCGGAATTTGAACTCAGAACGTAACGGCAGACGAAATACGGCTACGCATTTCGCCCGATGTGCTAACGTTTCTGCCAGATCGCCGCAGGGCCATATCGATTACTGCATTATTCCAGTTTGATACTTATTTTATCGGTCTCTTTCTGTTGAACCGCTTCGTTACGAGCCACAACAGTAACACTGAAATGGATATAGAAACACAAAGCCAATCAAATTTCATCCACAGTACATTGGGCAATGCAATGCTGTAGAAAACACACACACACACACACTCACACACACACACACACACACACAAGCACACAAGGTGCTATGCAATGGCTTCGAACAAAGAACCTCGTATTTCCGAAGCGAATTCCTTAGCAACACAGCCATTTCTTGTGCCTATGACTATATTTGTCGAGGAATCCAAATAAACTGTCTGAAGGAGGAGGAAAATAAATGTTAACCAAGCAAGTAGCTAATAAATCAAATTGATAAATTACATAAGGGGCCTGAACTGTAATCAATGCCATTTAATACTTATCCACCGACAGTAAGGAAAGTCAAAATGCTAAAGACTAGATTCATTACTTACAAGCATCCAGGAAAACACTGATTTACAGGGGGTTTTTTTCTATTATTTTCGTAGTAAGCAAGAACTAGTTTTATCAACGGCATCGGTGAATGATATAGCCAGCTAAAACTAACCAGTAATTTACGGTTAAATAACATTGGATCTCATCCCATCAAGATACAAAAACGAACATGATGTTGTCCATATCAACTCTTAAATACAACGTGAAACCTTCTGAAACTTGCGTTGACTTTTAACTAAAATTGAAAAAGAAACTGGTGCCATATTATTTGAGTTCAAATCTTGTAAAAGCAGCCTTACAAAACCATATATCAATGAATAATCCCTCATAAATCAATTAATAAATAAAGGGCACAAATGGCCAAACAGCGTGTCAGCTTCGTAGGTTATTATCATATATTCACTTTCAAGAACCCAGCTCAATCTTAGTTCACATTTCACAATAACGGCTTTATGATTGTAATAAAGTATACTAAGTATTAGAAAAATACAAGAACAGAATATAATTGATTGAAGTGACCTAGGATATTACTACCCCGATCCAAATACGTGCATAGGCTGGCATAATCCATTTTTATTTAACATAGTTTTTCTGCATTTAGTGGCATTTCCAACCTATAATAAATTCAGTCCCATTTCAGTTAGATTACCTGGGGCCGTTCATTCTGCACTATGGCGAGGAGCGTATACGTTTGATTGTTATTTGAGACATACACAATATAAACCAGCTTTTGGAGACCTAAGATATACGCGAGTGAATTTCGAACACCAAACTATTACAGCCTGCTTTAATATAGGGCTGCTCGTTTGATATCATGGACTGGAAATCATGTAGATCTTCAGTAGTGTCTATAATACTATATAGTACAGCACACACACAAACACACGCATATATATATATATATATTATTTTATTTTATTTATTAGGGAATAAAAATTCCGGCATCACAGGGACTCAAATAAAATGAATTACTCTCAATAAGGAAATATATGTTACTTAGAGACAGCAGTCCCCATGCAAAATATACATTACACCATATAAAAGAATTTTATTTTAATACTTACTAGTCATTTCTAAATTTCTCTGCTACACGTGTTTCTTGAGGTTCTTTTACCGTTCATTAAACACGCAGTGTTTTACAGGAACATTTCTTAAACTCAACCCCAATCGTCAGGTTTCTAAATAACTTTATTATAATTCAATAGCAATTTCTATATTTTAATATTTTAACAGTTACGAATGTAATTAACAGACAAATATACTTAGAAGCCTGACGATTGGGGTTGAGTTTCAGAAATGTTCCTGTAAAAGACTGCGTGTTTAATGAACGGTAAAAGAACCTCAAGAAACACGTGTAGCAGAGAAATTTAGAAATGATTAGTAAGTATGAAAATAAAATTCTTTTATATGGTGTGATGTATATTTTGCATGGGGACTGCTATCTCTAATAATATTGCATGCAAACTATCCTGAGTCTTTCCATGCTGCTTTTTAACTAGAGCCAACAATTGGAGCCATATTGGAAGATCAAATTGATGTTGTTAAAGTGCATGTAATTTGATTTGTTAACCGGCATTCATTTGATTTGCGGCTGGATGGAAAGTTTTGAGAGAGAGCACCTGTTAATTAACTCAGCCTACCTTTGATGCCTTTGTGAGCTCCGCTAGCTTAGCTTAGGGAACTTCTAAAGCATGTTATCCATCACAATGAGCGAAGCAGTAAAGTTCAGCGCTGTAACTTGGGTTTTGTTGGATTTTATGTTCACATCCAAATGCGGTTGGACGCCTCTTAATGGTAGTACAGCCTTGAAGAGAGATTACCTAAAAATTCCAGTAAATGTAGGATCTAGGCAGGATATGTTAGAGTGTGTGTATGTGTGTGTGTGTGAGCGTGAAAAGTGATCATCTCACGATCCAGTATATTCTAGTGAGGAAGCAGAATATTGATCTCTGGAAGACATCAGAGAGACAGGTTTTTGGCAAAAGTAAAATCGGGATAAAAACATTACTTTCGGTTCTTCATAACCAGAGGTGAAAGCAATGACAGGCTGTGATCAAATTTAATTATACAAGGCACACCTATAGTAGGAGAAGTATTTAGACGACTACGAGCAAAAATATTTGTTTAAATCATATTTACTATTTCCATAAGTGGAGGCGCAATGGCCCAGTGGTTAGGGCAGCGGACTCGCGGTCATAGGATCGCGGTTTCGATTCCCAGACCGGGCGTTGTGTTTATTGAGCGAAAACACCTAAAGCTCCACGAAGCTCCAGCAGGGGATGGTCGTGATCCCCGCTGTGCTCTTTCACCACAACTTTCTCTCACTCTTACTTCCTGTTTCTGTTGTACCTGTATTTCAAAGGGCCGGCCTTGTCACTCTCTGTGTCACGCTGAATATCCCCGAGAACTACGTTAAGGGTACACGTGTCTGTGGAGTGCTCAGCCACTTACACGTTAATTTCACGAGCAGGCTGTTCCGTTGATTCGGATCGACCGGAACCCTCGTCGTCGTAACCGACGGAGTGCTTCCACTATTTCCATAAAATGACCTTAAAGACTGACGTCTCTTTTTGTCGATAAACACCCAATGACAACAAACGATTCCAATTACGAGATGACTTAAGTCATGATAAATCTAACTAGCACTAACTTAAATACCTGAGAGCGTGAAATACCGTTTATAATAAATGGTATACATATTACACAAGAAGTACATGACCGGCGCATGGCTCAGTGGTTAGAGCGTCGAGCTTACGATCGTGAGGTTGTGAGCTCGAATCCCGGACCGGGCTGCGTGTTGTGTTCTTGAGCAAGGCACTTTATTTCACGTTGCTCCAGTTCACTCAGCTGTAGAAATGAGTTGCGACGTCACTGGTGCCAAGCTGTATCGACCTTTGTCTTTCCCTTGGATAACACTGGTGGTGTGGAGAGGGGAGGCTGGTATGCATGGGCGACTGCTGGTCTTCCATAAAACAACCTTGCCCAGACTTGTTTCTAGGAGGGTAACTTTCTAGGTGCAATCCCATGGTCATTCATGACCGAAGGGGGTCTTTACCCTTACCCTTTACATGACCGGCTCGTCAATGTTCAAGTGTTTTAATCAAATCTTGAGCTTTCGAACATTAAATAGACTTTCATATTTTAAACTAACAAGTTTCTCTTTTATATGATATCTTAGATAAGGTATCGGAAAACCAAGAAAATTTGTGCAAGATATTGGATATCAAGATTTTTGCCAACATAACACGGCAGTCCTGGCTTAGGACGAATGTTGCTGTAATTTAGCCCCAGGAGACATCATCTCCAGCTGGCTATACGACACGATCTGTGTCCTTATATTTTCGAACAAGGGACACAGATCATATCGTATAGCCAGCTGGAGACTATGTCTCCTGGGGCTAAATTACAGCAACAGGACTGTCAGGTTATGTCGGCAAAACTCTTTACTCGAAAGTACTGTTGCTGAATATCTCTCGTGAGATTTACAAATAGTAATTTTTTTAATTGGATATCAAATCGAGAAGACTTCAATGAAAGATCGGGACATCTGACGTGGAAGAGAGGCATTGGTCCAAGCAAGTTGCCCGACTGGATAGATAGATATATATTTCTTTACTGCCCACAAGGGGCTAAACATAGAGTGGACAAACAAGGACAGACAAAGGGATTAAGTCGATTACATCGACCCCAGTGCGAAACTGGTACTTTATCGACCCCGAAAGAATAAAAGGCAAAGTCGACCTCGGCAGAATTTGAACTCAGAACGTAACGACAGACGAAAGTGGATAGATAGATAGATATAGTAGATAGATAATTATTAGTAGAATAGACTACTACCAATGATAAAGTAAAACCTGCTTTCAATGGTCAAGTGTATTGAACTTTAAATGTGGAAACAGTACCAAGTCTTGTGTATCTCGAGATTCTGTTGCGTTAATTGTTTGTGGGACGTTGTCTTTTTAAAAGGAGCAGTAACCTCTTTTTAGGTTGTCAGTCCATCTATTCAGTGACACAACAAAATAGCTACAGATGCTTATGAGGCACCAAACCACCAGAACTAATACAACGATCTTCTGCATAGTTTTCTTCTACCTTCAAGGCATTGGTCGACTTGAGACTATGGAAGCTGTCCGAAATGTTAGACGTCTCTTCCTCACCGCAAGTAAATTAGCCCCACTTTTGAACAGTTATACTAACTAATTATGGACGCAAACCTTCCTCGGGGCCTGCAGTTTAGTTTATGCTGGAAATATTATACACTTGCCCAATGTGTTGTAGAGTGGGTTCGAATCAGAAACAATGTGACTTCGAAGTGAACTTCCTCAACATAAAGCGATACCTTAATTGCAAATAAATACTTAGTATTTTCCTAAACGTAAATGAATCTAAAATATATGAAATGCCATGAAACCAAAAGAAAGCAGGAATGAATTCGTAAACCTGATGTAAGTATTCATTCGGCTGATTGGTATTCTTCTTTACTATTTATTAAGGCGGCGAGCTGGCAGAAACGTTAGCGCGCCGGGCGAAATGCATAGCCGTATTTCGTCTGCCGTTACGTTCTGAGTTCAAATTCCGCCGAGGTCGACTTTACCTTTCATCCTTTCGGGGTCGATAAATTAAGTACCAGTTACGCACTGGAGTCGATATAATCGACTTAATCGTTTTTCTGGCCTTGTTTGTCCATTCTGTGTTTAGTCCCTTGTAAAAACAAGGGGCTAAACACAGAAGGGACAGACAAGGCCAGTAAATAAATGGGTATTCTCCTTTACTATTTATGACATTTTAAACAAAGGAAGGTTAAATATACTTAGAATAAAATCACAGACAGGCGCAGGTGTGGCTGTGTAGTTAAGGTTCCGTCCCACTGTGCGGCATCTCGAGCAAATGCCCCGGGATGAACAACACCATGTGAGTGAATTTGGAAGACGGAAACTGTGCGACCAGCTCATTCAGATTTTAAACAATCGTTTCGTATGAAAACGAAAGGTAATTAAAGCTACACACTGTACAAAATAGGTTGCCTTCTTTACAGAAAATTCTTTAGCCGCTCTCGTTCAATGAATGTCTCACGATTTTCTAATTCTGGAAGATTCTCCGCTATCTATGACAGAAATAAAGCCGTTAATGGCCTAATACAGGATTACTAAAAGCTATTTTACATCATATATCACTCAGATAAAACTGAGACGGTAATCACAGCACAAAATGGTACAAAATAATCAAACTGAAATGGAGTGACTCCATTTTAGTTTGAGCCAGGTTGAACAGTCAAATACAGAAAAAAAAGCATTAAGTGGATCAACAAAGCAATAACGTATTAGATCAGTCAGTCGTCTATTGTTCTTTATTATATGCATAAAGCCTGAATCAGTCAGCCGTCTATATCCCTCTCTTCTATTTCTCCAATATTTAGTATACTTTATTACAGTATTATAACTGTCATTGTCAACTATGTCAAAAACTTCGGTCAAGTAGATATATTGACAGTGAACGCTTAATAGCAACCAACAAAATTTATATGCAAATGTTCGCTGAATCTGGCCGCTAATGGTACTTATTTAATTAATCTACGAAAGATGGATTATAAGTCCTCTTTTGTAGGATTAAAACAGTATGGCACCAGATTACTTTTTAATTCTAATTTGAAAGTCTATCAACAAAGATGATTTCACATGGCACTTAAAAGGGTGATGCATTTGAGGTGGACAGCATCAAGTCAAACTGGAAATTTTATAGGGACAGAATCAACGTTTTTTTAAACCGTAAACTGTAGGTTGGTTAGGTTCAGTCAACTGTATCATCCGCCAATGCTGTTGATAACCTTTGTTCTTGCTTATTATGGAAATAATGCAACAAAAAAAAAAAGAAAAGAATTCTCGAATAAGTCCGCTTCGTAGCCATGCGGTTAGAAATAGAATATAAGGAATTGAAAAGTATTAACGGTCTCACAGACTTTCAATCAATGTTTCGTAAGTAAGCGAAATATAGACTAGTCCACACACCGCACAAAGCAAAACGAGGTCGCTGTATTGTTTACAGACACCTTCAATGACAATGACTTAACAACAAACTTTTCAGTTCTATATTTAAGAGATGAGGAATTATGTACATTATTTACAAGATCTGTCAAATGTAAATAATGTAAACAAACGCAGGAGTGGCTGTGTGGTAAATAGCTTGCTAACCAACCACGTGGTTCTGGGTTCAGTCCCACTGCGTGACATCTTGGGCAAGTGTCTTCTGCTATAGCCCCGGGCCGACTAATGCCTTGTGAGTGGATTTGGTAGACGGAAACTGAAAGAAGCCTGTCGTATATATGTATATATATATGTGTGTATGTGTGTATGCATTTGTATGTCTGTGTTTGTCTCCCTAGCATTGCTTGACAGCCGATGCTGTTGTGTTTATGTCCTCGTCACCTAGCGGTTCGGCAAAAGAGACCGATAGAATAAGTACTGGGCTTACAAAGAATAAGTCCCGGGGTCGATATGCTCGATTAAAGGCGGTGCTCCAGCATGGCCACAGTCAAATGACTTAAACAAGTAAAAGAGTAAAAGAGTAAAACGTTTTGGAAATATTTCGAGATTTTCCCACACAAGAATATTTTCAAGTTCTCTGTGAACCAGTGAGAAATTAGAACTGATTACTGACTCCGAAAAGCTCTATCTACGACGATTTCATCTCAATCGAAGGAGAGGGGGCTTTCTCCGTCCGGGTTGCGGATCCGTAGAATAAGCTGCCGGACGAGATAGTGAAGATGCCGGACGACCGCTCGGTTCAAAGTCTCTCTTGACCAGAAATGACCTGAACTCTTTGTATGACCACCCTTCCTGTACATAACTCCCTGTTCCCTAAATGGCCTTGATTTTGCTTTTTGAGCCAATAAAAATTGAATTGAATTGAATTGGCCCAACATGAGCAATATTTGCAGCCTGTATTGCATATTACAGAAACATCAAACTAGTGGCTTGAATACTACACAACACAAACGAGAAGGAATGAGAGGAGTCTCAAATACTTTGCTGTGTAAGCAATATATATATATATATATATAATATATATATATATATATATATATATATATACTGCATATATTTAAGTAGTTGAATGAATTATCCTAGTATGGATAATTCGGTTAACCGATACACCCGGGTAGCAAATTTTCGTCAGAAAGCACGGTTGAAGCTACATTATCACTATGGACTCCGTGTGGGCAGTCATCTAAAAGTTTTTGTTCGTCATGATGCTGACATAAGTTCCTTGTCTTTCCTGATGAGAAGACGGCATAATGCACCCTTTATTCCTTCGGAATTAAGAATATGCAGTCTTCGAAACATATGTCGAGAATAAAGGAATTTTGTTAAATCGTCGTTCGACTCCATTCTTTCATTTATCTATATATTCTATATATATATATATATATATATATATAATATATATATAGGAGAGAGAGAGAGAGAGAGAGAGAGAGAGAGGAGAGAGAGAGAGGAAGGGGAGAGATAGCGTTATATATCTGTCATTAATAAATTTTAGGGAGACGAAAAATAGGGATCTTTTCGGTTTGAACGGCAGTTTTTAACATAATTTCTAGGTAACTAAAAAACTTTTAAACTTCGTATACTGGTAGGACGTGTTTATAAAACATCTTTTTCTCTTGGCTTTATTGAGAACATTCTGTAGTTTGTAAGATATTTGTTGTTTTTTTTCTTCAATTTCAACCAATCAATGACGTCTAATGAGGTAAAAAAACATTCTGTGCCGTATGAATATGTCTCTCCTTTAAGAAACGGATTGGTTTAATTTACATTTGTGAAGAAAAAAGATACCCTTCCCCCACCCCTAACCAACCCTAACCCTAAAACAGATTGAAATGCAATAGATCGATACTAGGGTCATAATTATGGGTGACAATTTCATATGACACCGCTAGAAAAAACTGCCGTTCAAACCGAAAAGATCCAAAAATAGAATTTAATAATATTTGACATTATTAATTAAACTCTGTATTTTAGAAGAGAGGGCTGAAAATGTAACTGTAATTCTTTTGGCTTCACGTGAGATTGAAACCGTATCCCAGTCACAAATTACTACCAGTTCAACTCTTGCACTACGTTGTTTGCTACACATGGGTACACATAAAATTAATCAGATAATAAATGAGTAATGAGATATTGTATTGACAGAAGCCATTTTTCTAAATGAGAAATAAATAAGTTTGAAATTAATTCTTCCACATCACATAATCTTTAAAATTCCATTACAATAGGCAATAAATGAGCCAGAAAATTTCTAGTGCAGTTAATAGTGTAGAGGACAACTGTTTTCGTGGACTTACCAAGAAGCTGTGACATTCATGCCCCCACGAAGACAAAACTAATGCACAGACTTGGAATCAACGTGTGAGTCTTCTCTCTCTCTCTCTCTCTCTCTCTCTCTAAACATAACGGTAATCAATGAAATAAACTTTACACTTTCCTGTTCACAATGCAGATGGATGGAAGCACTCCGTCGGTTACGACGACGAGGGTTCCGGTTGATCCGAATCAACGGAACAGCCTGCTCGTGAAATTAACGTGTAAGTGGCTGAGCACTCCACAGACACGTGTACCCTTAACGGAGATATTCAGCGTGACACGGAGAGTGACAAGGCCGGCCCTTTGAAATACAGGTACAACAGAAACAGGAAGTAAGAGTGAGAGAAAGTTGTGGTGAAAGAGTACAGCAGGGATCACCACCATCCCCTGCCGGAGCCTCGTGGAGCTTTTAGGTGTTTTCACTCAATAAACACACACAACGCCCGGTCTGGGAATCGAAACCGCGATCCTATGACCGCGAGTCCGCTGCCCTAACCACAGGGCCATTGCACCTCCACAATGCAGATATGTATCATCAAACCTCATTGCAATTTATGTAGGAAACAATCAATTTCGATTTGCATGGAATTTAATAAATAAATAAATAAAAAGATGAATAAAAATGAGAAGAAAAAGAAAATGTGTTGTTTCTTAAAAATCGAATTAAAACGGTAATATTTTTCCTGATTTATGATGAGAGTGATGTAGCAATAGACAACACAACTTCTCTTAATAATTAAGTGTCCAGATCTTCAAACTGCTTTACATTCTTGAGTGGTGTCATTAAAACCTATCACGTGTGTAACTAACTACACATACGATAGTGTGGAGGCGCAATGGCCCAGTGGTTAGGGCAGCGGACTCGCGGTCATAGGATCGCGGTTTCGATTCCCAGACCGGGCGTTGTGAGTGTTTATTGAACGAAAACACATAAAAAGCTCCACGAGGCTCCGGCAGGGGATGGTGGTGATCCCTGCTGTACTCTTTCACCACAACTTTCTCTCACTCTTACTTCCTGTTTCTGTTGTACCTGTATTTCAAAGGGCCGGCCTTGTCACTCTCTGTGTCACGCTGAATATCCCTGAGAACTACGTTAAGGGTACACGTGTCTGTGGAGTGCTCAGCCACTTACACGTTAATTTCACGAGCAGGCTGTTCCGTTGATCGGATCAACCGGAACCCTCGTCGTCGTAACCGACGGAGTGCTTCCAATGAATGAAATGTAAAATATACATATGTACATAGAAAAGAGAGACATTAAAAAATGAATGGAAGGCGGAATGCAATCGCATGTTTAATATTCATTTAAATGATTGTGGTCATTCATTTTTTCACGCTTTATTGTCCTTTGGACAGCTAAACTATTCAAGATATTTTTCTGTAAAATTAATACATTCACGCATCACAGTACACAAATGCACATACAACTATATATATGAAGCTGAAGTTGTCTGTGTGTGTGTGACAGGTTTGGTAGCCTTCAACTAAAATTATCTCCTCCGAGACCCAACGGCGGAAGTTGACCAAAATTGAAAGTATGATAGAAGAAGGCTTGCTCTTCCTTCCGTAGAAGAAAAAAATCAAATCGGACCATGTTAAGACCAAAAATTATTTACATAAAAAAGGTCTTTTTTTCTATGAAAATGCCTATTTTTTATAATTTGTTTTTAAACTGCTGTATCGCCACTCTTTGGTGTATGTATTTCAACCAGAAAAATGTTCATTTAAAGAGAATAACAAGCTACATAATGCAAAATTTTTACTTTTAAAAAACTCCAATTCTAAAGGGTCGAAAACAAAACAAACCCGAGCAACGCTGAACTATACTGCTAGTTTACTATAAGTGGATATTCAAGGGTAGAACTTATAGCTAATAAGGCATATAAAATTGATATTTATATGCCTTATAGCTAATTCTAGTATTCAAGATTGACTATTTCTTGTATTTAGAGGAAGCATATACTAATGATGCAACCTTGTGGTCAGCTATTCAAAATCCTACTCAAAAATACCTCCACGGCCAAGGAGACAAAAATGAAAAAAAAAAAAGAAAAGAAAATGGAAAATTGAACATCAATGTATTTCCTACCATCTTGATCAAACATATACAATTCAATCAGGGGAATATAATTGTTAATGCACGAAGCACGTGTTGATGGAAATTCGATTTCAGATCACCTCCCAAAATGCTGCGAAGTTCTAATTCCCTGAACATAATCTGACAGACTTTGATACTGAGAGACTATTGATAATGTTTCAATGAGTGATAATAACAACGCTTTGCAAAGAAGCAACAGAGCGCAGACAGGCAGAATGGAAATCTCGAGAGAATTTATTTAGGCACAGATTCTACATTGCAAGAAAAATTACGATTATTATAATTTTTTTTTTTTGTATTTTATTTTATTTTGAACAGTAGATTTCGCAGCATATAAAGCTATAAATAATACCATGTAAATGTTAGGGCGAAAACCCCAATGGGTAGAAAAAGTCAAAGGTGTAAAATTTTATAAATTCTTATGAGGTGAACATACAGTTTACGTCAGCAAGAATAAAATTTCTGATGTCGATACAGAAATTCGAAAGTTTGCATTTTTCTTAGGGCCAATGCCAAGATACTCTGAGCCCTAGGCCAGTCCTACAATGTGCGGACCTTTTCCCCTGCCCTACAATGCGAGCCCCTTCTAGTTCTAAAATACTGTGCACCCCCTTCTCCTGACCCAATAATCTCAACTTTTCACATCCTTACAAAATGTGTCCCATTTTCCTATCCTTACATTATACACTCCTTTTGATAATTTCTTGCAGAGATTTCTTCAGTCATCACCCTCTTTACACAACCGAAAAAAATTCAGTTAGAAAATCATAATTAATTTGCGCACAAGAAATCTATAATATTATAATTATGCTTATCAACAAGAAAATCTGTTAATTGGCAGCATTTTAATGTTTCATGCCAAATTATGTGAAAAGCCAGAACACCAGCCCCAACTCTATGTCCTCCATCCTCCTCTGTTCTGGCAGTGACTTATCCTAGTTTCTTTATAGCAACAATTTCGTGATTTTAGTAGGATTTAAGACATTTTGTATAAGTTCTTTAGAATTTTCGACAACGTCCCCAGATTTTAGTGCCTTAGGAAATTAGGAAATTTTTCCAAATGTTTATTGTTGGCCCTGCTTGTGTGTGTGTGTGTATATATATATATATATATATATATATATATATATATATATAGAATGGTTGTATACTGTCAATCTAACAAGAACGTGACAATAGGGGGTACACCACCGTTGTATAGCCCTAGGAGGCATCGAACGCCTCCTGACAGCTTCGACACATTTTTTCCCTGTGTCCTTATATACATATACGAAGGGGAGACAAACACCCCCGGCCGTCGGAACTGCATCTAGGGACACCGTGTTTCAGGATCATTGTCCTAGGGCTATACAACGGTGGTGTACCCCCTACTGTCACGTTCTTGTTAGATTGACAGTATACAACCATTCTATCGCCCCACCACCGTACATGTCTCTACGAGAGATTTAGAAATTCAATATTTCATATATATATAAATACATAGTTATCTCTTATACACACACGCACCTTCGTGTTGGGGGTCATCTTTACTTTGTTATCTCCCCAACTTTCTTCGCTCTCCTGTGTGACCCTTCTGTCCGGAAGTCGCCATTATAGATCGCTAGCCACTACACACATTTTTTTCTCTCCTTGCTTTTTCTGTAGAAGAGCGTAGGCTCGAAACGTAAAAGATTTTTTCTATTCCTGAGCGTTATACTAATACATCTGTTTGTTTTCTACACCACCTGTCTTTGTCTTTTGTTTTTTTTCGTGAATTCTCCCTACATATATATATATATATATATTATATATATATATATATATATATATACCGTCTACTTTAAAAGAAAGCAGGCTATCATTGACTTAACAATTTGCAGAGCGACACTAAAAGGATTTGTTGTCACAGAAGGTTTTGGAAGTTAGTCGAATAATAGCTATACGAATAGGATATCGATATTTTCAGTGAAATTGACTACGCTGATCAAGAAATATTGTGAGCTAGGCCTCAAGGCAAAAATCTTCGTGATACTAAACTCCTAGAGGAATTAAAGGTCTGTAATTTGGCTTCATTAAAAATCGATCGTGAAACGGAGTTTTCTAATCCGTCGCCATATATAAACCCTGTAAATGCTAAACACCGAAAGTTTAACTAATCTGATGGCGAATTGATTCGACAAGAAGTAAACAGACTTCACAAAGAAGACACAAATCAAGCTAACAATCTCGTCGACGCTGGCATAGGAATATTTTGTTTAGAACCAACAGCAGAAGAAAGTTAGTTTGCCTCAACGAGCCCGCTGAGGGAGACGTGTTCATATATACAAATTCATAACGTGCGCACAAGCGTGCATGCGTACACACACACACACACGTGTATGTATGTATATATATATATATATATATATATATATTTAATCATATCAAAGGGAAATGGAAATTAATAGAAATTTTCACTTTCAGTGGATTAGCATGTAAAAATTTAGTCCAAAAAAGACTATGTATTAGTCATAAAATACAGTGTGCATATAAACACATAAAGAATCCACTCATGGGATTCAAACACGCTAGAAAGAACAGCTAGGTTCTATAACCACAAAAATTAGGGATAAAATTCGACAGGAACGAAATGATAAAATAAAAACATTTTACCATCTAATTTCCTGGACCAATTGGTTTCTGATTTTAGTTTAGCAAGTAAATAACTTTTACTCGCGAGGTGAAATCGTTTTCAACAGGTACATATGTATATATATATATATATAGATATATAGATAGATGTACCTATATATATATATATATATATATAAAACAAATTAATAAATAAAACATATGCATATATACATACATATATGTACGTACCTACATCTACATGTATATATACATGCATATATGGGTACAGGACACCCAAAAAATGGCGAACACAATGAGAAACGAAAACATAAACACAAAACCAAGGAAATGGACATTTTTCTTAAACAACGAAAAAATAGAGTACAGGACATACAACACAAGGAAAATTCCCCTTCTTCAGTCGCCTCTGTTTCATCTACTCCGCGTTTCGAAGGTCAAGGCGAGACACAACTTCATTGAAACATTCCTTCCCGCAAAAAGCAAATTAAATAAAAAAATTTTGCGGAGGGGTAAAAATGGTAACAAAAACAGGACAGTAAAGACAGTACAAATTATAAACAGTAAAAGACAGGGCAAGGAGAATATATATATATATAATTAATGTGGGTAGCTGAGCGCAATATAAGCCGTATAGGCAAAATTCAGACGTCACTAATTGTGACTATATGTGCTACAAGCACATACATTGTTAGAAATAGCTGTTAAACCACTTATAGTTGCGAAAAAGCACATTTATATACACGGACAGCGTAGATAACTGCATCATGAGCTTTGTGGAGTTTGAACACTGAACTGAGCTACGCAATATTGTGCCGTCACTAATTGTGACTGTATGTGCTACAAGTACATATATTGTTAGTAAGAGCAACACGCAAACACATATGCACATACACCGGCAGCCTTCAGTTCAAGAACAACAACTCAAATTTCCCGATAAATTTTCGTGGTAAAACATCAAATGTAAGTGTGATGCTTGACTATGTGTTGGTGGTTGTGTGACTACAAAACGTTTTTGTGATTTTGGCAAATTAATACACCAGTCTTTAATATAACTGAAATAGCAGTTTATAAAACGTTTGAATTCCGTGAAAGCCTCTTCACATTTCCTATCCTATATCAGTTCTGAAATACATATTATATATAATATTATACTCACATACACATGTATATGTATATAGACATACACACACAGAGCTAAAATGGAACTTGCTCACAGAATAATTGGATTCAGTTTTGCTGTATGATCGGTTTAATAAGCACAATATGTAAATATACTATGAAAGTGAGCTAATTCGGTTGGGAAATATCTGCATCTCATCTCACGTTCTACTCTTGAGTCAAACACTACTTGATATTTCTTGCTAGAAACCTATGCCTATTACGGTGGTTTTAATGATGCGATATCTTGGTCATCAACAGAAGAAAACTCCGTTTTGTACTACATATAACAAACTATAAATTATTTTCATAATAACTCTAAAATAGACGGTGGATGTGCGTGGCTTAGTGTGTCGGATTCATGATCGTATAATTGTGGTTTCGATTCCTGGACCGGGCGATGCGTTGTGTTCGTCATCAAAACACTTTATTTCACGTTACTCCAGTCCACTCAGCTGGCAAAAACGAGTAATCCTGCGATGAAGCGACGTCTCATCCCGGTGGGAAATATATATATACGCTACGGAAACTGGGAAACCGGCCCTTTGAATTTATATGACTCGGGAACGATCGTTATCTTTTTTTTTTTAAATCCCAAAATAGATATGTATTAAATAGTAGAGTTTATATAACCTTGCTTTTAGCATTAATAGCTGTTGTTTAATCCTCGGTCCCACCTAATCGTAAGGACTTATGATCAAAGACTTTCTAGCTGTCACCAGTCGCGTTTTGTAAAACAAACTACATTTTTAAAAGCAGACTTGTTTACTGAAGACATCAAGGTGTAATTTGAAGGTGATTTGATTTCTATATTTAGTACAAGCAGTATCGCCCGGTGTTGCTCGGGTTTGTAAGGGAAATAACTATAAAGCATTTTTAGAGAGTTATAGCCAAAAAATAGCAAAAAAATGGGGGGAAATGATGGTAAATTTTTTTTTGAGAGTTAAAAAGGTCCCCTAGACAGTCTGTGGTTTGTGTTTCTGATTCTCGACCCTATGTCGAATTTATCGATTTTTTTCAGAACTGGGGGAACTTTTCAAAATTTTCGCTGCGTTAGTTTTGAATTATGACATTGGGCTATGTGTGTGTCAAGTTTCATCAGAATCGGTTGAAAGCCGTGGTCAGGGTGAGGGTACAACCTAACAGACACACAGGCACGCAGACAGACAAACTGCCGTTTATATATAGAGAGATATTGGTTCATCTGAACGTCGGTAAATCCTTTTGAACTGATATAGCCATAAATATGATTAAGGAGAGAAACAGATCCTCCGGAACAGAGTTTCCCTACCTCTCATTTTTAAAAATATTTTGGTGAAACCTTGAAAGACATTCCATGTCTCGGGGTGTCCCTACATAAAAAAATTATTATGTATCTTTATTAATCTATTTATTTCTCTTTTAGAAAGCTAAATTTCATAAAATTTTCGAGAAATCCCCAAACCATTTTCTAAAGTTTGGACCGTGGTTAATTCACCAGTCACCACAAAAAGGAGTTTAATAAACTTCATCTTAACTCAAACCTTTTTTTAAGACTAAATTTCTTCATAATTCCCAGTTAAAAGGTTATTTACCTCGTATGATCTCTTTGCTATCTACGGATACGAAAATTCCTCTACCTTGCGGAACATGTGATCCACATATAATAAAATTATGAATAAAAACGTAAGCAGAAAAACGAATGAAAAAAATATGTATTTGCATATAATTAACAATTTTATCAGTGTTTCAAGAGGAGACTCTAGTGAAACCTGAGATCTCAGGGGAACCAAGTTTGGGAAATGCTACTTCAGAAGCTAACGACGTTGTAATATAAACGACTTACATATAAATCCTTTAGAGGGGATAATTATTTCTGATTAATTGAATAACTAAATTCTGTTGTGTCTGGGGAGAGTCATTTTCTTTTTGTGCCTTATAATGTAACGGAGGCGCAATGGCCCAGTGGTTAGGGCAGCGGACTCGCGGTCATAGGATTGCGGTTTCGATTCCCAGACCGGGCGTTGTGAGTGTTTATTGAGCGAAAACACCTAAAACCTCCACGAGGCTCCGGCAGGGGATGGTGGTGATCCCTGCTGTACTCTTTCACCACAACTTTCTCTCACTCTTACTTCCTGTTTCTGTTGTACCTGTATTTCAAGGGGCCAGCCTTGTCACTCTCTGTGTCACGCTGAATATCCCCGAGAACTACGTTAAGGGTGCACGTGTCTGTGGAGTGCTCAGCCACTTACACGTTAATTTCACGAGCAGGCTGTTCCGTTGATTCGGATCAACCGGAACCCTCATCGTCGTAACCGACGGAGTGCTTCCACACAATGTAACACACCCATCGGTAAAATTTCCACTTTTTTCTTATTTTTATTGTCCTAAAATTTTCGTTGCGTCTTGCTACCTTTTCAATAGTTTTGACTCTAAAACAATAGTTTTGACTACTTTTCGTTGCGTCTTGCAACCTTTTCAATAGTTTTGACTCTCTAAAACTATTGTTTTAGAGTCAAAACTATTGAAAAGGTTACAATGCGCAACGAAAGTTTTAGGACAATAAAAATAAGAAAAAAGTGGAAATTTTACCGGTGAGTGTGTTACTTTATAAGGCACAAAAAGAAAATGACTCACCCCAGACACAACAGAATATGCTTCAACACACGAATTCATATAAAGAATCTTGCAAACCAAATCCAAAAACGAAATATGAATAACTAAATGTTCTCCAAGTCAACATATGAAGGCTGGTTATTTTATAAGGAACACAGAGGTTAATTGAGCATCTTCCATTTGTATCACAGTAAATACGATAGTAGTGATCACTTAACGTATTAAAATTCATCAGCAAATACAATCTTAACACAAAAATCACTACACCGCACTAAAAATAAAAGCAAGATCAATACAGTTTTTGCTGAACACGAAAACAATAAAAGCTTCCCGGTGAGAGATATTTACCTAAAATATGTGATGCTGTTTTTTGTCGCCCTTCTAGTATTATATTCCTAAACAAACTAAACGATAGATAGTTCCAATATTTAGAAAAGCAAGAGTTTGTATGACACGTGTGCACTTATAACCAGCAGTGTATTGCACTCAATATGTGGAGGCGCAATGGCCCAGTGGTTAGGGCAGCGGACTCGCGGTCAAAGGATCGCGGTTTCGATTCCCAGACCGGGCGTTGTGAGTGTTTATTGAGCGAAAACACCTAAAAGCTCCACGACGCTCCGGCAGGGGATGGTGGTGATCCCTGCTGTACTCTTCCACCACAACTTTCTCTCACTCTTACTTCCTGTTTCTGTTGTACCTGTATTTCAAAGGGCCGGCCTTGTCACTCTCTGTGTCACGCTGAATATCCCCGAGAACTACGTTAAGGGTGCACGTGTCTGTGGGGTGCTCAGCCACTTGCACGTTAATTTCACAAGCAGGCTGTTCCGTTGATTCGGATCAACCGGAACCCTCATCGTCGTAATCGACGGAGTGCTTCCAAAGTGCTTCCAAAAATGCACTTGATATATCTTTGGTAACTCAATTTTCTACATCCAAAGCAGATTATTATTAAAAACAGATTTCAAGATTCTCGAGAAATATGCTTGGAACTTTGTACAACCTAATATACTAATCAATCACGTACAAAACGATGCAGTGATCTCGCAAAACATTCATCACACACTCATATATATAATTATATCCACTTACAAGTGGATATAATTCATGATTAAATACCATAAATGCACACGTGAATATGTCTTAGAGTAAAGTTTGCACATTCAAACTGTATAATCAAATAAACAGAAACTCTTTTTCTTTTTTTAACTATGTTTGTTGTATTAATTTAGTTGCATCAGTCTTTAAAGAAATAACTAATTGAGATTTTTCTCGTTAATTTCCTGCTTTAGTAAGTGGCCATCCAACATATAGATTTAATTCCAGGAAATAGTTTTAAAAATATACTATTAAGTCCACACACACACACACACACACTACCAAAATGATTATTAAAAAAATACGATCTGAGCAATTTTCATCATTAAATATAATAGTAGTCATTACTTTAGACAAAATAATGTCAGGATACATTGTCTCGAAATAGGATTCTTGTTTTAATGTTTAATAATTATTAAGAAGCACCAATGCATATCACTTTGGTTGGAATAATTGAGCCAAAGGCAATTCAGTTAATATTTTTCGTTAGAGTCGGTCAGAAACGCTTCAAACGAAAGATTAATTAATCTAATTAGTCGCACTGCTCCCGAAGCTTTTGAGCCTTGTTTTTAGATGTTGAATATGGATCGATTATAAAGAAACAACAATCCCACAATTTATTTAAAATTACAAACGGCAGCCATAAACCAGTGATAAAACAGAATAGCTACTTGTAAACGTCACACTTCGCTAGTAAATCTCATACCAGGTTAAATGTTTACGGATACATATTGTTCTGATTTTTAAAGTTACTTTTCTCCTTTTTTAAGGAAACAGAGAGAAGCAGAATACTTTGTGATCCCAAGTTAATCATACACGCTTTAAATTAAAATTAGGATTGAGAAAATGAGGACCGGTATTATACGGGGAAAAAAAACCCAAGAAGCTATTTGATCTATTTCACAATTTAAAAAATATCATCTGCTGTGGAAACCTTCAGAGGAGTGGACTCTGTTGCAAGCATTCGGACCTCTCCCCTTGATTACACCATGGCTCCATTCTTTCCTGCAGAAATTGACTGGCATGTGTTCTGGATAGGCATCAGAGACACGAGCCTCACCAATCTGTGATGATGTCATGGTTGCAGTTCCTTTCTCCACACAGTTTCGCATTTAAAACTAGCTAATGATAGATGGATGGCATGGCTTTCTTCTAGATCTAGATATGTAGTACCAATAACATTCCGAGCGAAACAAGTGCAACTTAAACCTTTGACAAAAAACGAATCATGTTTTTAGGAGAAACCGTAACAGGCTTACGGAAAAAGGTATTAGAATAAGGTTTTGTCCTCTGCAATATGTCAACAGCAGACAGACGAAGGTTTGTATGTGTGTGTGAATGTATACGTATATTTATGTTTACAGGTGTGAATTTCTTTAAAATCAATACGTACCATTTTGTTTTCAATCCTTTTTATGAAAAGAGTGAAAAATATTTTTCGCAAAATTTCAAACATAAATTTGAAGTTTCATTTTGAGCAAAATAGCCGCCACTCTTGTGGTTAAAAAACCGCAATAGAGTCTGTTCGAACGGACAGCCATGTTGAGGTGGCTACGAATATTACTTGTCAGTACAACTACTGCGTTGATCTCCTAGAGACATTTCAGAACTAGCAATTTTGCTTATATATATATATATATATATATATATATATATACTATAATAATACTCTTGTGTTTTTCTCCGTTACAACATATGAATGAGAAAGGAAGGGGTGATAGATAAATAAGGAATGAGGGGGTGAGGGTAAATGTGGTAGTGGGATGATGAATAAAATCAAACAGATTTTCAACTCTGTGTGAGTATGTAAAAGGGAGGTGTGTGTGTACAAGGGAAGTATGTAAACGTTTGTATGTGTGAACCAGCGTTCTTTCAGTAACAAACGATGATCAATGTCACATCTCAAAAGACAACCACTAGATAACATTGACAAGTGTATTAATTCGATTTACCATCATTATTCTATGTTTTGTTAAAAATAATTATTACCATCACACACACCTACATAAACATACAAACTCATTAGAATAAATAATTATTGCCTGGGTGTATCAAGAATATAAAACGATTGCAGTTGGAAGGTACATTATAAATTTAATAATAAAAGAATTATTAAACTAAAAACTTGGCTTTGTACCTTATTTATACATAAAATACTACAATTAGCCGTCATTTTTTACGGCACAGGGCCGGCTAGTATATATATATATATATATATATATATATATATATATATATATATATATAGGGAGAGTTTACGAAAAGAAACAAAAGACGAAGACAGGTGGTGTACAAAACAAACAGATGTATAAGTATGACGCTCAGGAATAGAAAAAGTCTTTTACGTTTCGAGCCTACGCTCTTCTACAGAAAGGGACACAGAAACAACAAGGAGAGAAACAAGGAGAGAAAAAAGGAGAGAAAAAATGTGTGTAGTGGCTAACGATCTATCATGGCATCTGATATATTATCAGCGTCACTACATTCTCTCTAGAGGGAATGAAATGACGTTGATTATAAATGTAACAAATATAAATTGGATTAAGGAAAATACCTTGCAGGCCTTCTACATGACTAAATACGAATACAGCATACCTTCTTACTCTATTTTATTCTTTTGTTTCAGTCATTTGACTGCGGCCATGCTGGAGCACCGCCTTTAGTTGACCAAATCGACCCCAGGACTTATTCCTTGTAAGCCTAGTACTTATTGTATCGGCCTCTTTTGCCGAACCGCTAAGTTATGGTGACGTAAACACACCAGCATCGGTTGTCAGGCGATGTCGTGGGAGGGACAAACACAGACACACAAACATATACACACACACACATACACACACACATACATATACACACACACACATATACACACACACACGCACACACACACACACACACACACACACACACATATATACACACACACATATACACACACACAAACACACATATATACATATATCGGATGGGCTTCTTTCAGTTTCCGTCTACCAAATCCACTCACAAGGCCTTGACCGGCCCGAGACTATAGTAGAAGACACTTGCCCAAGGTGCCACGCAGTGGGAATGAACCCGGAACCGTGTAGTTAGTAAGCAAGCTACTTACCACACAACCACTCCTATGCTTATAGGGAACAAAAAAAGAAAGAAAGAAAGCACATTACATAAAGTTATCTTAGATATATAGAATGAAATAGTCAGAGGTGGAAAACGTTTGGCCTAAGAACTACTGGATCCAGACTGATCTGGAGCTAAATAACAACCAGACGTTTTGGAAGACGATTCACAAAAACGTAATTCTTGTGTTGACCAAAATTCTTATCTCATCAGAGTAATTCATTTTGTAGCAATGATATTTCGTTTAGCTGACAAAATAAACATGTGACAAGCCATTATCTTCAGATATGTAGGAGGAAGAAGTAGCGGTTTATGTGGGAGTGTAAATGAAAGCTGGTGATTTCTAGTTAAATTAACATGGTTTATCTTCAACGAAAATGAATTAGCTGCTAACGTCTCGCAGAATAAAAGAAATCAGTTTTTTTTTCTTTTATATTTATTTCCGTTTTTTTTATTTTGCTTCTGTCATTAAAGCTCGCTCTAAATCTATAAAGCCGAAGATACCTTGCATTATAGCTTAGCGTCAAACCTTACAATGACTAACGATACATTACACATTTGATAAAATCAAAACTAAAAAAAAAAAAAAGACTATTTTATTAATGAGCTGTTTCGAGAATGGAAAATAGAAGAAACTGAACATAAAATGTTTATTAGATAAATTTATCATCACAAATAGTTGGCTTAAGAACTGGGTTTCCAAAGTAGTATATTTATAAGCAAATGAAATATGAATTATTGTTACCAAAAAATGGAATTTCTGATAAATCTAACATTTTAAAAGTGCAAATAAAAAGAAAAAGGAAATACGTAATTGAAATATATTTCTGAATTTTAACTGGGGTTTGAAAATTATCCAGTTACTTTCCTATTTCTTTATTACCCACAAGGAGCCAAACTTAGACGGGACAAACAAGGAAAAACAAAGGTATTAAGCCGATTACATCGACCCCAGTGCGTAACTGGTACTTAATTTATCGACCCCGAAGGGATGAAAGGCAAAGTCGACCTCGGCGGAACTTGAACTCCGAACGTAGCGGCAGACGAAATACCTATTTCTTTACTACTCACAAGGGGCTAAACATAGACGGGACAAACAAGGACAGACAAAGGTATTAAGTCGATTACATCGACCCCAGTGCGTAGCTGGTACTTAATTTATCGACCCCGAAGGGATGAAAGGCAAAGTCGACCTCGGCGGAATTTGAACTCACAACGTAGCGGCAGACGAAGTACCACGTAGCGGCAGACGTACCAAGAGTACTTGGTAATACTCTGAGAGCAAGTTCTAAGGGTTAAAATTACTAGCCGATTCAACCAATTCTATTAGCAATTCAAACGAACTTCAAAAGGTGCAAAAAGCCCCCCCAAAACCTATTGAGAAATATGTCAATCTATTTATTAATAATCCTGTAATTATGTTTATCAAAGCAAAGGTTTTTACACACCTCGACACTTATAACGGGTTTCATAATGATGTTTCATAACATTTTCACACACACACACTTCGTTTTGACACTATCTGCTAACAATTTAATTTAATTCAGGGACTTTGCATCATTATCTGAATGTATTGATTCATAACCTGTAACCATCGCAAATAACATTCAGATGTGTTGTTCTGCTTTTCAGATTCCTGGCCCTTTTGATTAAACCGACAGACCCGTGATCAAAACGTATTCTGGCGTGACCATCTTGTCTTGTTTTTCAATTACATGCACGAAGAACGATATTATCCAAAAGGCCTTTTCTTTTCTAAGGCTCCAGGATGTTATTCCAAAGACTTGGTTGTTAAATACGATTACAGCACACCTTCTTACTCTATTTTATTCTTTTGTTTCAGTCATTCGACTACGGCCATGCTGGATCACCGCCTTTAGTCGAACAAATCGACCCCGAGACTTATTCTTTGTAAGCCTAGTACTTATTCTATCGGCCTCTTTTGCCGAACCATTAAGTTACGGGGCGGCAAGCACAACACCATCGGTTGTCAAGCGATGTTGAGGGAACAAACACAGACACACAAACATATACACACACATACATATATAGGATGGGCTTCCTTCAGTTTCCGTAATCACTTAGATGCTCTCTCACTAACTTTACTGTGTATATTACCATAAAAATACAGTAAATATTTTGTACCATGGCTTGACAGTGGATATCGTTGAAGTAGTAGTTAAAAATTCGATTAAATACTTAGTTTTCTACTCTGTATTCTAAGTTCATGTCCAAGTAGTATGTAACAGGTTTCCATCACTCTGCGACGGATATAACAGGTTCTTGAAATATGGCAAAACTTTACAATTCTCATATATTTTGTCGTCGAAAGAAATCAATATATTGCAGCATGCAAAAGCAATTTCTAAAACGAATTAAATTGGTATGTGATAACAGTCACTTCTCACTTGTAATATCTTCATATTCTGGTATATAAAAACAGAAACAGCCTGTATTTATTCTGCAAGTCTACATTGCGATTCAATCAAAGTAATTACACGACCAACGAGAAATAGTAGTTATGATAGCGTCAATCTCGTGTAGTCTCTTTTAAAAAAAGAACACATTGGGTAATGTATATTTCTTTATTGCCCACAAGGGGCTAAACATAGAGGGGACAAACAAGGACAGACAAACGGATTAAGTCGATTACATCGACCCCAGTGCGTAACTGGTACTTTATTTATCTACTCCGAAAGGATGAAAGGCAAAGCCGACCTCGGCGGAATTTGAACTCAGAACGTAGCGGCAGATGAAATACTGCTAAGCATTTCGCTTGGCATGCTAACGTTTCTGCCAGCTCGCCGCCTTCACATTGGGTAATGTAGTTCTAGATACACTATGTTCAAACGAAAGATGAGATGGTCAAGAATAGAGAGCATTTGACTGCAGGTCTGCCTGATCGGAGTTGACTTGAGCTCGCAGAAACGTTAGCACGGCGGGTGAAATGCGTAGCCGAATTTCGTCTGCCTAAACGTTCTGAGTTCAAATTCCGCCGAGATTGACTTTACCTTTCATCCTTTCAGGGTCGATAAATTAAGTACCAGTTACGCACTGGGGTCGATGTAATCGACTTAATCCGTTTGTCTGTTCTTGTTTGTCCCCTCTGTGTTTAGCCCCTTGTGGGTAGTAAAGAAATAGAAACAATGACAGCAATTAAAGGAAAATTTGGCGCAAAATCAACCGATGTTATTGACAAAAATGTGTGACAAGCTAATCCAGTCTTTGCTGACGTCACAATATTAATAATTGCTTTTAATTTTAACACAAGGCCAGCAATTTTTAGGTGAGGGATTTGTTGAAACTATTGTTCTTCCTACGAATCGATAAGCTAAAGTACTTCGGCGGGAATAGAACTAGGAACGTTGAGAACCAAAAGGAATACTACAAACCATTCTTTCGACCATTCTACCAATCCTGCCTTCTTTGACAGCGCTAATAACCCATTTTAATTCAAGCACAAGGTCTGAAATGTCGGGATAGGTGGTGGTGGTGGTGGGGGTTAGTCGATTGCATCGACCTCAGTATTTGCCTGGTGCTTATTTTATCGACCTGGAATAAATGAAAGGCTAAGTCCGTTTCGGCGGAATTTGAACTCAGAACGTAAAAGCGGAAGAAATACTGCAAAGCAATTTGAAAACGCTAATAATAAAGTCAAATTCTAAAATATTTTATCCTGCTTAATTAATATTCAGGTTAATTAAAGCAGAGGCAATCTTTAAAGTTATATAGTTTTACTAACATTACATTCTGATATTGTAAGACAAGCTACAAGTTTCGATGAAGTACCAGTAAATAAAATATTAACAATATTGCTGCTTTTATTTCTAAACTAATGCAAACTGCCTTAGACCATCACGACGTTACCAATTCTTGTTTCCCGCTGTTATTCTCAGACCTTGTATCTCTGAAAGAAACACCAGTTTGAGTACCTACTAAAATGTTAGGGATCTTTTCGGTTTGAACGGCAGTTTTTTCTAGCGGTGTCATATGAAATTGTCACCCATAATTAAGACCCTAGTATCGATCTATTGCATTTCAATCTGTTTTAGGGTTAGGGTTAGGGGTGGGAGAAGGGTATCTTTTTTTTTCTTCACAAATGTAAATAAACCCAATCTGTTTCTTAAACGAGGGACATATTCATACGGCACAGAATGTTTTTTTTACCTCAATACACGTCATTGATTGGTTGAAACTGCAGAAATTGAAGAAAAAAAAACAAATGTCTTACAAACTATAGAATTTTCTCAATAAAGCCAAAAGAAAAAGATGTTTTATAAACACATTCTACCAGTATACGAAGTTTAAAAGTGTTTAGTTACGTGGAAATTATGTTAAAAACTGCCGTTCAAACCGAAAAGATTCAATGTTAGAATATGATAATTTTAACCAGTGGATTTCTTAATAAACAATTAATAATCCTAGAAATAGTTTTGATTTATAACATTGGTAAACATAGAACTAGTTTAGTGTTTCAATATTTAAATCATATTTTTTGAAGCAGCAACGAAATCAATCTTTTGTTATTATCATTTATGTAATATTTCTATTCTTTTGCTTAGTCTCTAAGTCTTTCGTTGTCAAGGATGAACTGAAGTGGGTAAACAATGTGAGTAGTGTGGAGGTGAAAGAGAACAAAGAGGGTAAGTGTTTCCAAACAAAAAAAGATCGACTACATTGTTGTACAGTGAACATGAGTAGGAAACAGTCACGTGTGTTGAAAGGATGTCGTCACGAACAGTCGGAACAGAAACAGAAAACAATGAATAACAACAACTCAGGTCATAAAAATTTCGAAGAGTTCGACATAAGTTTTCTTTAAGAATTCTCTGAGTATGTATGATATATTTCGTATTGACAGCTAAGGCGGCGAGCTGGCAGAAACGTTAGCACGCCGGGCGAAATGCGTAGCCGTATTTCGTCTGCCGTTACGTTCTGAGTTCAAATTCCACCGTGGTCGACTTTGCCTTTCATCCTTCCGGGGTCGATTAAATAAGTACCAGTTACGTACTGGGGGTCGGTATAATCGACTTAATCTGTCCTTGTTTGTCCTCTCTGTGTTTAGCCCCTTGTGGGTAGTAAAGAAATGGGTATTTCGTATTGACAGTACGCTTTTTGGGCTTTTTTCTCCTAAAGTTACGTCCGTTTATTTTCACAGTTCAAATCTCTCTGAAGTCGATTTTGCCTTTCGACACTCTGAGGTCAAAAAATAAGTACGGGGTGCGATAGGAGGAGAGTTATTAAATCAACTCTTCTACCTAACATATTGGAGATTTGGGAACTAAGTCAGAAATCATTATCATTAAAAGTAATGTACGGTAAAAAAAAGTCGATGGAGCAAAAGTAAAATGCTTAGCGGTATTTTGTCTGCCGTTACGTTCTGAGTTCAAATTCCGCCGAGGTCGACTTTGCCTTTCATCCTTTCGGGGTCGATAAATTAAGTACCAGTTACGCACTGGGGTTGGTGTAATCGACTTAATACCTATGTCTGTCCTTGCTTGTCCCCTCTGTGTTTAGCCCCTTGTGGGTAGTAAAGAAATAGGTATTTAGTTACGTCTGTTTATATTAGAAGTTCAAATCGCGCCGACGACGATGAATTCACTTTTCATTGCCCCGAGGACGATTATATTTGACAGTCCCTCGTCCCTAAAATTCATACAATCGGCATTCATGTTATAATTACGGCATATGCATAAGTATGTGTGTATATATATATATATATATATATATATATATATATATATAAACGGCAGTTTGTCTGTGCGTTTTCTGTGTGTCTGTTTTCTCGTACCCTCACTCTGACCACGGCTTTCAACCGATTCTGATGAAACTTGACACACACATAGCCCAATGTCATAATTCAAAACTAACGCAGCGAAAATTTTGAAAAGTTCCCCCAGTTCTGAAAAAAATCGATAAATTCGACATGGGGTCGAGAATCAGAAACACAAACCACAGACTGTCTAGGGGACGCAACACCACCTTTTTAACTCTCAAAAAAAATTTACCATCATCTTTTTTCCATTTTTTTTGCTATTTTTTGGCTATAACTCTCTAAAAATGCTTTATAGTTATTTCCCTTACAAACCTGAGCAACGCTGGGCGATACTGCTAGTCTATATATAAACGGCAGTTTGTCTGTGTGTGTTTCTGTGTATCTGTTTGGTTGTACCCTCACCCTGAACACGGCTTTCAACCGATTCTGATGAAACTTGACACACACATAGCCCAATGTCATAATTCAAAACTAACGCAGCGAAAATTTTGAAAAGTTCCCCCAGTTCTGAAAAAAATCGATAAATTCGACATGGGGTCGAGAATCAGAAACACAAACCACAGACTGTCTAGGGGACGCAACACCACCTTTTTAACTCTCAAAAAAAATTTACCATCATTTTTTCCCCCATTTTTTTGCTATATTTTGGCTATAACTATCTAAAAATGCTTTATAGTTATTTCCCTTACAAACCCGAGCAACGCCGGGCGATACTGCTAGTATATGATATTTTGGTGTATGTAATGTGATAAATCAATGAGTTTAGAATATATAATTTAGAATAAGTTTTTGCTTTTTTTTTACAATTGTATGATATATGGGAGAAATGCCAATTGAAAGCAAGACTGACATTTAAGAAAATATCAATGTTTTAAGCAATATGTAGATCAACAACAAATATATCATACACAATCAAAATAATCAAGAGACATTCCAACTACAATGCAGATGGTGAAAGCTGGCATTTATGATGTTATAGGTGCATAATTAAGTATCAGAGAAATTTAGAAATAATAATAATAATCATAATTTTACTAATTTCTCGATTTTTACTGATGCACATAACACTTCTCAATAAAAGCACACCCACACCCACACCGCATATAAGCCGTTTATTAACTGAGAAGTCCCCACAGGAATTACTCAAGTTCCGTTTCAAAGCACTTACCAAGTCACTTTGTGTTCATAAATGCCTCGATGCGAAACTCCAGGCGCTTGACTAACACCTGTAATACTCTTATTTCTTTATTGCCCATAAGGGGCTAAACATAGAGGGGAACAAACAAGGACACACAAGGGGATTAAGTCGATTACATCGACCTCGGCGGAATTTAAACTCAGAATGTAGCGGCAGACGAAATATCTATTTCTTTACTACCTACAAGGGGCTAAACACAGAGTGGACAAACAGATTAAGTCGATTACATCGACCCCAGTGCTCGACTGGTACCTATTTTATCGACCCTCGAAAGGATGAAAGGCAAAGTCGACCTCGGCGGAATTTGAACTCAGAGTGTAAAGACAGACGAAATACCTATTTCTTTATTACTCACAAGGGGCTAAACATAGAGGAGACAAACAAGGACAGATATAGGTATTAAGTCGATTACATCGACCCCAGTGTGTAACTGGTACTTAATTTATCGACCCCGAAAGGCAAAGTCGACCACGGCGGAATTTGAACTCACAACGTAACGACAGACGAAATACCTATTTCTTTATTACTCACAAGGGGCTAAACATAGAGGGGACAATTAAGAACAGATATAGGTATTAAGTCGATTACATCGACCCCAGTGCGTAACTGGTACTTAATTTATCGACCCCGAAAGGATGAAAGGCAAAGTCGACCTCGGCGGAATTTGAACTCACAACGTAACGACAGACGAAATACCGCTAGGATTTTCTCCCGGCATGCTAACGATTCTGCCAGCTCGCTGCCTTTTAACACCTGTAATATTCTTAGCTAACAAAGATTACATAAACTCTAATTTCTGTACTGAGTTCTCTTAGTTCCACTTATAGAAACAGAACGTACGTAAGATTAACAAAACAAGTTCTCCATCCAGTGAGAGATGAATATCACTTAATGTACACAATATAAAGGTACTAATAGTTTCTTGCTTTGGTGACATGTGTCTCGGCAGGTCTTGGTAACATGCATTGAGTCTCCAAGCAACCTTTAAGCTCGTGTGTGTGTGTGTGTGTGTGTGTGTGTGTGTGTGTGTGTGTGCGTGCGTGTGTGTGTGTATATATATATATATGTCAATGCTTGGAATCTCGTTGAGAGAGCACATCAGTAGCGAGGTAATCAGAGAGAAGTCCGGCGTGAGGGATGCCATCGCAGAATATACACGCAGCAAGTTCAGATGGGCTGGACACTTCGCCCGGCTCATCGATAATCAGTGGACCCGCGCAGTTGTCGAATGGTACCCGCGCGAGCGGAAACGACCACTCGGAAGGCCTCCACGACGATGGAGTTACGATTTCAGGAGGACGATTGAGATCACGTGGATGAGAAAGGCGCGATCCAGAGAGGAGTGGACAGCGTGCCGTGACCAGCGGTGTCAAATGGACGCCCGACGGACTGGTCGGTCAAGGTGATATATGTATATGTGTGTGTGTGTATATATATATATATATATATATATATATATATATACACACATGCACATGCATACAAATGTGAGTCTGTGTGTGTGATTGTAAGCGCGTGTTAGAAAATGCTTGATATTTACAAACTGGAGTAAATGTGACGATTATGCTCTTTCACTAATAGAATAATTATCATGTTAATGAAAACCGGCTCGCTAGGATAGTCTGGTTTGCAGTGTATATCACTCTTTCGTATACACACACACACACAGAGTCTTGGACTTCTTAAATTAACAGATTGTTCCATAACAATGTAATTGAAAGTAAGATGCGCATATAAATACATAAAGAGAAAAAGCAATTCAGATAATAATTTTAAAAAAAGCAAAAACGAAGGAATATAGTAAATAAGAATAAATATACTATACCTATTAAAGCCAAAGAGGAAGGGGTTTGCTGTATACATGAACGATCGAAGACTTCTTTTAAGGAACTTCATACTGTTGTTACGCTGCGTCATTCTAAACACCCCTGTACCACCCGGAATACAGAGGGATACATTTACTTGCTAATTCCTGCGATCCTTTTTTAATTCAATTTTCTTATAATGAATCATCTTAGAATTCTGAGTTGTTGCTTTTTTTTTTTAAAAAAAGTTTATCTTGGAATTTCAAATTATAACCCTTAAATAATGAAATTAAATTCAAACGTTTTTGGAACTAACTTTTTAAACTAGCTTTCATTTGTTTATAATTTGTTCGCAAACCATTTCCCCACCGGTGTATAGAATCGTAGTGGGCATCAACGTGTTTATAAGATGATTAACTCTGAGAGAAAATATAAAAAAAAAGAGGAGAAAATATTTCTTTCCTGTATAAACTAGTAAGAAAGCCCTTGGTAACCCCAACTTAATGGGCATAAGAAGTCATGTATGTATATGCTCGAGATGAAAACAAATATATTTAGATAAAAATATTTCAAAATGTCAGGTAACACATGTTTTTGAAAGAAAAGAAACAAGGTTTTTTAGAGGAATCTGGTGCGGTTAGAATTGTTTTTAAATTACCAGAGAGGTAAGAGAAGGCAAAGAACAGAATATAATATTGAACTTATGCTAAGGAAATAAAAATCACTAAGTTAGAACTTGACTGTTCCGTTAGCATAGAAATAACCAGTTCCTTCAGAGAGGAAGTGAGAAATTTGTTGAAATAACTATCATGGCGTATTCCTCACCGTTTAAGCTTATAAACATTAATATAAAGCGATGGAAAGTGGCGGGAAGTCGTGATGAGGCGAAAGCAAATCATTCCTTAACGATGTATTTATTTTCAAACGAATTAAAATAAGGAACCACATGAATAAGAAAAAAGGAAAACATGAAGAGTTTCTGAAATCTTTACTGCTGTCTCTGCTGTGTATGGTACCATGGTAACACCAGGAAGCTGGACGGCTGCTCCTAATAAATCTTATTCCTATCCTGACCTGCATCCATTTTATAAGATAGTTTTTTTTGTTTTTTTTTTTCTCCTACCACTTCCCGCTACAGAATTATCTATACAAACTCAAACATCTTAATATTTTTCACATTTACTAATCTAAATAAGGGAGTTTATTTGGCATTTTGGATTTACTTTCAACGAGGAAAACACAGATAAACAACAGGAAAAACTTTAGAAATAGAATGTGCTCGTTGGAAACCAGGGGAACGGTGAGGTGAAAATAGATGTAAGAAATAATAAGTGATAAATTAAAACCCGGATAGATGCAACGTTCATAAACTATTTGGTCTAATAATAATAATAATAATAATAATAATCATAATAATAATAAAAATAATAAATAATAATAATAATAATAATAATAATAATAATAATAATAATAATAATAATAATAATAATAATAATAATAATAATAATAATAATAATAAGCGTTCCGAGATAAAACTGATAACTGTAGATTTAAAAGAATTTTTCTCAAGAACTAGAAATTGGAAACTTTAGATATATTTATTTTAAGAGCAATATAAGAAAAGTTTCAAAATAAAGGGTGGATTATATGTAAAGGTGGGGAAGATGTGTATGCGTTTTAAATTATTCTTTTTTTTACTGACATCTGGCATTTAGAATTAGGAAATGATACCCAGGTGTTTATCGAAAAGATGTAAGCCGCTCGTTACAAATGTAGAGCGAGTGGATGGTTTTTATATGTGACTAGAAATAACGCTATCTGGTGGAACTAATCGAATCTATTTCGTGACGCACTATATTTCTTGATATTTTCTGTGGTTTATTTGTATTTAAAAAGAGAAACTGGCCATTGCTCACTTTAGATTTGGCCCTTTTCTACTGTTGATACGTTAGAACATTGATTCAAAAGTTTTCAATGAGAACCAAAATTTAAAGAAACCATGACGAAATCAGCATTGTTTCATAATTATTCAGAAAATACTTATTTTTTTTACTACCCACAAGGGGCTAAACACAGAGAGGACAAATAAGGACAGACAAACGGATCAAGTCGATTATATCGACCCCAGTGCGTAACTGGTACTTATTTAATCGACCCCGAGAGGATGAAAGGCGAAGTCGACCTCGGCGGAATTTGAACTCAGAACGTAACGGCAGACTAAATACCTATTTCTTTACTACCCACAAGGGGCTAAATACAGAGAGGACAAACAAGGACTGACAAACGGATTAAGTCGATTATATCGACCTCAGTGCGTAACTGGTACTTATTTAATCGACCCCGAAAGGATGAAAGGCGAAGTCGACCTCGGCGGAATTTGAACTTAGAACGTAGCGGTAGACGAAATACTGCTAAGCATTTCGCCCGGCGTGCTAACGTTTCTGCCAGCTCGCAGCCTTAGATTATTCAGAAAATACTTAATAATTTTCGATTTGTGCATTTTACTTCGATGAAACAATAGTAAAATCACGTGAAACAAGATTTAAGAACATCACTATCACTTCTTACTCGTAACAATTATTATGTAAATAAAGAAATGCTCAAAGTTATCTTTATATTCCAACATAGCTGTGATGAATCTCAGAAAACAGGGTTTTTTTTTCAATTATATGCATAGCTATAAAAAAATAATGCATGCACGTATAAGCCAATACTAAGCCTCTTGTTGTTGCATGTTGCATTCTTATCTAAGACATACGCATGAACACCATTTGGAATAGAACAGGCTACGCTTCTTGAAAGTAACAATTGGTTTATGCACGTTAAGATGTTTTTTTACGTGGAAACATTGATTTCACACTCACACAACAAACTTTGATGGGGGGAACATGTCCGCACCAATAACTGGTTATTGGAGATCGAAACACGCGCTTATTTCGGTTTCTATGCTATATTAATGCTTAAACATACAACAAGTAGATAGATACATGTATGTGAAGTAATGAGTACAAATAAATGGTAGATTTAGGCAGCGGAGGTATCAATAACCACAGCTGAAACTGGTGATTAATATTATACCAATACTATACCAATATGAAAAGCTGTAAACACACTCATGTACACGCACGCGTGTTGTCCTTTGAAACTTCAAGCATATTCTTCAGTCTGGCTTCTAACTTACTAACGCATAGCAATGTTAAAAGGAGTGACTGTGAAGACCATCAAAAATCGCAATACGAATTTTATTTTTAATTTGAAGTTGTAACTACCGTGTAGTTTTCGAAACTTCAATGAGTCCAAATAGCGTTTGGACTCATATAGTGAAACGTTGCAGAGTAAGACGACGAAGGTAAATGCAGAAAACACACACACATGACGTGGACACGTTCATCCCTCATGAGTTACCGACCAAAAATCATCACAGTTTCGACACATTTGGATCTCTTGAACTTATACAGCCCACATCAGCTCCTCTGTCGCCTTGATCCTACGAAAAATACAGGATTACTCGTTCAGTTGTAAAATTTGTTAGTGACAACTACACTGCAAATTCCTTACTAATTACACCGTTTTCTGCAAAACAAAATGGGTTCCTTCCTGTGGTCACACGGCCTGCTAAAAATATCCATGAAATTTAATCCCCATTACGGCCTACCAAATGTACTACTAGACATATAATATAACAGGGAAGACGGAATGGTTATGACGGAAACGCATCTGCTCAGTCAGGACTGACATGGAACTAAACAACAGCACCAGGATCTTTATTGCTACACCAATATAATCGATTCAGTAGAAAACTCGGTTATTGGTATGATATTGTATATTCTCTGGAATCTTCAAGAATACATAAATTAGTAATAAAAATAAGTTAGCTGTAGGCAGCTTAGCTTTTTCCATTAACATGAACAGGAGTGTACAACACCACAGCATTTGGCAGTTATCATAAAACACAGATTTCTATCATGAGTATAAAGTAACTCTAGTTTTCACTTTTCTTTTAATATTCGTAATAGGATCAACATCAAGAGAATAGTCTGGGAGAAACTACTGTGTATTCCTAAACTAACCGAAAATAAACCAAAAAAAATCCCCAATAAATGAAATAAAGAGAAAAAAATAGTAGCACCGGACGTATAAATAATATAAGCATATAAGTTCCTGGAATTATTTAAGGATTAAGAACAAACATTTAGTTTGGAATTTATTGCTTACTCAATCGTACCCAATGAGCGGCTGGGGCAGCCGGCGAGTGTTATATAGTACGTTACTGACAAGTTTGACAATCTAATGGAGATGAAGGAACTTGACTGAAAACAGCTGTGTTGACTGTAATTTCGGAGAAATTAGTTAAGTATGCCTTTACGCACACAACATTTAGCTGTATACACAGATTACAATCTCAGAAAAGAGTTATGAAAAGAAAGGGGGGAGAAATAGCTATTGCTTAATAAAATAAACAAATACTTTCAAAATATTAATGTTCCAATTCCGTTTTTTTTTTAAACACTGAAGAGATAGGTGTTTGTATGAATCTTGTATTTTATGTTTAATTATCAATAGACAGACTGAAGTATAAGCCATTCTGGTTTGTAACAAATATTTTCCTTTGCAGGCATATTTCAGAAGACCTGCAAAACATCAGTTCCGTGGAGCTTGAATGTTTAGCTTCGCCACAAATGTAGTTGGCTTTCCTCTTCAGAGTTAGGTTTTTTTTTTTTTTTTTTTTTTTTTTTACATATTCCGTTCAGGCTCGGCCCACTTCCCGATCTAATGTTATGAAGCTAGTCTAACCACGTCTGGGATAGAAGTGGAATCTTTGTAGCTTTAGGTAACGTACCGGGCATTCCAGCGCACCTTTTGCATTACTTCGTGAAGCACTTTATTTCTTTATATGATACACACGCACACACATACATAGGGATTTTCCTTACATCATCCTGTGCTGCACCTGAACACACAATCAGTGATGTTTCCAGGGGTAATTAGGCGTTTCGGTTCTTTCAACATTAGACACACTAACCAGGTGTCCTAGCCAGCCTTGATCAATCCTCGGCCTCCGTACACTTAGTAGCAGTGCTTCTTCCAGTGCATCTCCTGGTTTAAAGCTACCTGGTCTATAGCCTCCACACGACGGACTTCGGCCAAGCGGCCCCTGATATCTTGTGCATCCTGTAGAGGGACTAGCCTGCAAATACTCTGCATCCTATTTCGATGGGATCACACCTTGCTTGCTAGCAATTGCTTTGGCATAACTCTACTAGCTCGGCATAATTCCTCCCCTGGCTCTCTTTAGCCTCCGCGATGCGGTCCTTCCAGCGAACGGAGAGTTATCACAGAACCGCCTGTCTGAAGGCTTCTAAGTTCATCACTATATCCAACCTTTGAAGTGATGAGACGACAGTTTCTGGAAACATCAGATGCTTCTTCAGGTCAACTTTCAACTCACAGTCTTTTATTGTAGGCAGCAAGTTCAAGGGGGAACACTTGGTAGAGGGCATCATCTTCTCGTCAGCCCCAACAAGTGTGATGAACTTCTTTGGTTAGCGGAGGAGCTTGCAATGGCTAATCCCACTTCGGATGGTGTCTGCATTGATCTTCAAAACCTGGTCATGCCTCCAGTAGTCGCGTCCCTCTCCTCGGCACAGTTAACTACAACTTATCCCTGCAGAACAAATCGGACGCATTTGGTAAGACATCATAAACTGTCTACAATATCATATTGTCAACTACAGTGATCACAAATTTGTGACTTGTAGGTTTGACTTAGATAGTATGTGTAGACAGGGACCCGGTTACAGGAAGCTAAACAGGAACCGGATTAGGCAGTTAGTGATGAGGGCACTATCAGGTACCATTATTAACAACAAATGGTGGTATGCCCTCAAACGAGTCATTAAATTTGAGTCGATTAGATTTAGTAAGGAGCTAGCCAGTAATAGAAATAGAATAGAAAGGACTTTAGTTAAGGCTCTAGAAGAGGCAACGAGGTCAGACTCTGCATCAAGAGTTTTAGCTGCGAGGTTGGCGCTCGACCAACATCTCAAAGCTAAACACGAAGGGTGTATTATCAGGGCTAAGTTTCGTGCAATGGGACAAAGAGGGAATCAACGTTGCCGGATAGGTGCGCGTGGTAGAGAGCCAAAGCGACAATAATGCAACAATAAGGTTCTTTGACGGACCAACATGAGCATTCGGTAAACGAACCTGAGGAGATGTGCAAGGTTTTTCACGAGCATCTCACCCAGCTTTTCGGGAGGGGCGGGCCAGAACGTAGGGAGGACCTCACGGACTTCCTCACCGGTTTGTCGCATCACTCGGGGCAGAAAGCGGAATGCTGTGAAGGGCCGATCACAGCTGCGGAGACGGGGGAGGCATTGTCGAACTGCAGCGGGGACAAGTCGCTGGGACTCGATGGTTTCCCCAACTACATGTATTATAGTATGCCAGGCTTGTTCAGGCACCTACTGGCATGCGTCTACAGCAACTAACAGCAGAATGGGAGTATTCCTAGGTCTGTGAGCCGTGGGTTGTGGTACTGCTAAGAAAGGACCCAAACAAGGGGGATGTAATTGATAATTTTCGGTCCATCATTCAGCTTAATGCAGAGCAGTAGATTTTGACCAAGGTGTTAGCAAAAAGGTTGGCGCAGGTTGTGGGTAAATTTGTTGGGGAGGCGCAAACCTGCGCCATCCCTGACAGGTCGATTTATGACAATCTACATCTTATCCGCTACACCTTAGAATTCCTGGCGCGGGTGGGGCTATGGTCCATTTAGACCAGTCTAAAGTGTTTGATAGGGTTGACCATCAGTATTTGGCGGCGATCCTTGCGGCGGCTGGATTTTGCCCGACCTTCCGTGGATGGATTACTGCTTTATATAGCAACATTGATTCCATCATTCGGGTGAACGGTTCATTTTCGGAACCGTTCTACATTGAGCGTTCAGTACGTCAAGGGTGTCCTCTCTCCCCATATCTGTATGTTTTGGCCCTCGAGCCATTGATGCGGAATTTGGAGGCTATGAAAGGAATCATGGAAGATCTAGGGTGTAGAAAATCGGTTTCGATGTATGCAGAAAACATCACCGTCATCGTATCCCCGATCGAACGCCTACAGCGGGGAAGTGAGGTCATAAGGGATTACGAAGCAGTGGCAGGAGCAAAAATTAACCGGGATAAGTCGGTCGGCTTGCAACTCGGCAACTTAGTGGAGTTAACATCGAAGATATCTCCTACATCATAAGCAGCTATCCAAAAATGTCATCACAGTATTATCTAAGGATGAGACATGATGTTGTAGTTAGGACACAATAACGAGATCCGTCGAAAGGATAATCCCGAGGACATAAATAAGAACCCACAGTATGGTGGAAGCCATAGCTACTCATAATAAAAAAGGAGCACTGATGGAATGCCCCAGTGAAATCCTCAAAAAAATGTAAACACAATAGACCTGACATAATGATTTGGGATAGAGAAGAGAAACTGAGTACAGTCGTAGAAATCGGCTGCCCAGCAGATGTTATCATAAACCTGAAGATCAGTAGAAAAGAGAATGCTTAGGCTGAACCATTGAGAAATCTGCAGTTACTCTATCCAGATTACAAGTTTAAGTTTATACTTGCAATTATTGGGGCTCTGGGATATGTAACACACTGCCTAAATACCAATCTTGAGAAATTGGGCTACTCAAAACCAGATAGGAGAAAGCTGATTGGAAGACTAAAAATCGAAGCCATCAATGAAACTGTAAAACTTTCCAGACGTTTATCATTTAAGCATATATGAAAGCAAGTCTAGACATGTAGCTATATGCATGAAAATACATACATAAAACAAAACATATAAATCTGCATGTATATGTACATACATACAAAAATACCCAGATGATTTTGAAATTCCAATAAAGGAGCCTTGGTTCTAGGTTAGAAACCGGCTCTTTCTCTATTGGCAAGAAATCTTAATATAAAACTGAATAATTACATACAAGTATACATATATATATAAACACATGCGTACATACAATTATACATATATACATACAAGTATACACACACATACATAGGTACACACATACGCATACATATATACATGTATACACACACAGATATATATATAAATATATAAATATATATATAGATAGATAGATAGATAGATAGATAGATAGATAGATAGATAGATAGATAGATAGATAGATAGATAGATAGATAGATAGATATAGTAATAATGGTAGAAATAATCCACTGATGGAATTTATAAATATTTTAATGCATCAGTACGAGCGTTTCCACAGGTCACAGGTTTCTTACTATCAAAGTCCGTATTCCTGGGATGATTACAGTACAGTTCATAGTGTCTATGGACATCGGATGGATCATATTCATGCGTTGATCCACTCGATGTCCATGGATATTACAGACTGTACTGTAATCGTCCTAGGAATACGGACTATGATCGTGAGAAACGTGATTTGTGGAAACGCACATGACGCTACATTAAAATATTTATAAATTCCATTCAGAGATTATTATTATTATTATTATTATTATTATTGAGTGAGAGAGCAGTGCATGCCATCAAAGTGACACTGGGGTACAAATATACGAAGCCCAGTATACCCATCATGACTACCCGTCTGATAACGGTACACCAAGTACATGCATCACAACCATATGTTGTGCGCGACATGGTGATCTCATAACAAGATAAACAGCACATGACCTTGCGGGTGGGGGCCCAGTTAGAATTTTCTTTTGGTTGGGTAACCCATCCCACTCAAAAGGTCCCTGATTAAAGGTTGTTTAAGGATGTTGAATGAAACACCCATGTTTCCAGAGGTGAATCATTCAAACCCCAAAGAATCCCTCTCAACACATGGCTATGATGCTCCCCCACTACTTCTACTCGTGATCAGAGATGCACATTTCGTCAGCCACTAAGGGACATGCTCAACTGGTTACGGTCAAACAAGTGACAAGCAAATCTGTGGTATTGCGCAGAATATTTGCTGTAGCCCATCTTTTATACTTATTATTATTATTATTATCATTATTATTACTCTTTACTCTTTTACTTGTTTCAGTCATTTGACTGCGGCCATGCTGGAGCACCGCCTTTAATCAAGCAACTCGACCCCAGGACTTATTCTTTGTAAGCCCAGTACTTATTCTATCGGTCTCTTTTGCCGAAGCGCTAAGTGACGGGGACGTAAACACACCAGCATCGGTTGTCAAGTAATGCTAGGGGGACAAACACAGACACACAAACACATACACACACACATATATATATACATATATACGACAGGCTTTTTTCAGTTTCCGTCTACCAAATCCACTCACAAGGCATTGGTCGGCCCGAAGCTATAGCAGAAGACACTTGCCCAAGATGCCACGCAGTGGGACTGAACCCGGAACCATGTGGTTGGTTAGCAAGCTACTTACCACACAGCCACTCCTGCGCCTATTATTATTATTATTAATATTATTATTATTATTATTATTATGCTTATTATTATTATTAATATTATTATTATTATTATTATTATTGAGTGAGAGAGCAGTTCATGCCATCAAAGTGACACTGGGGTAAAATATACGAAGCCCAATATACCCATCATGACTACCCGTCTGATAAAGGTACACCAGGCACATGCATCACAACCATATGTGCGCGACATGGTGATCTCATATCAAGATAAACAGCGCATGACCTTGCAGGTGGGGCCCAGTTAGAATTTTCTTCAGGTTGAGTAGCCCATCCCGCTCAAACGGTCCCTGAATAAGGGTTGCTTAAGGATGTTGAAAGAACCACCCATGTTTCCAGAGGTGAACTATTCAAACCCCAAAGAATCCCTCTCAACACATGGCTATGATGCTCCCCCACTACTTCTGCTCGTGATCAGAGATGCACATATCGTCAGCCACTAAGGGACATGCTCAACTGGTTAAGGTCAAACAATTGACAAGCAAATCTGTGGTATTGAGCAGAATATTTGCTGTAGCCCATCTTTATACCAAGACAAAACAATGTACATGATAACACTTCCAATCAGTTAAGATCAAAGCCATGAGAGCCACTGCCTGGTACTGCATCAGGGCATTTATTATTATTATTATTATGCTTATTATTATTATTATTAATATTATTATTATTATTATTATGCTTATTATTATTATTAATATTATTATTATTATTATTATGCTTACCCCCAAAAACTGCTAATGCCAATTGGTATCATTAGATTGTAGTTCGGTATAATAAAATAGGCGCATATTGAAAAAAAACGTTTCGTGCTTAAAGGATATATATATATCGAACTTAAAGGATGTATACACACAACTAGCAATACATATACGTGTCAACCTTGCTAACTGTTTACAAAATAAATACGTGTTGCAGCTTGTAATACTGCGATTCAAGACTAACAAAAGCTTGGTGACAAATAGATACATTCTCTCACATTTTGTTTCTCTTTCTAGGCTATAGTTTTTCTTTAGTGTTTTTATAAACGAATATGAATATCAATTGGAGCAAAACTACAACTCATAAAAATTAATAATTTATTTCTCTAAACAGATATATAAATTGATTTCCAATCGCATCAGAAGATAAACAGGTTTACTGTGTCTTATGGAAAACACAGAAATGATAAAAGCGCATATGAGTCAGTCAAACAAGTTGAGTGATTGAACAGTTTTACGATCTATTTCGAAGAACCCGTTATTTTTCTTTCTGCCGAGTAAAAAAAAAAAACAGAAATATATATCTTGAATGTTTTCAATCTTATTCAGTTGCCTGTATACTTTAATAATAGTTTTTTGCAATCTATTCATCTAATATTCAGAGCTGGAACGAAAATATTATTCGTACAAACATTAGTTACCATACGAAAATACAAAATTTGGAAATACAAAATGCTAGGTTAAATTGATTCACCGTTTATTTTAGAATAATATATAAATATATTAATAGAATAATATGCGGGTATATTATTTGAATGAAACATAGATATATCATTAGAATGATACACAGAGATATAATTATAGTAAATGGTGTTTTCAGAAAGCAAAAGCTACAATGTCGATGCGTTTATGACTTAGAAAACGTTTTTCTGTTTGATTTCTTTATATTACTATAAACTGAAATGCATGAAACTCGAAACTGTCTTGGATAGAATTTGAAGAACTCGAATTATGTAAGATATTTCTCGTGGTAAAGATACTCTTTTACTGGTTTGAATCATTGGATTGCAGCCATGCTGGAGCACCGACTTGTAGGGTTAGTGGAACAAATCGAACATAAAATTATTAACCGTCTTACAAACAATAACTCTGATCACCTTTTCAAACTCCACCTATCTAACACCCGTGGACATGTTTACAAAGTCAGAAAACAGCACAGCTCCCATGACTTTCGGAAACATTTTTTTCACGCTAAGAGTTGCTGAAGCATGGAACAAACTGCTGGCATCAGTTGTTAGTTGTCGGAGCACTGCATCCTTCAAAACTTCCATGCTTCCTGAGATTCGCCAACACTACACCTGATTTTCTCCCCTCCATACACACGCAAGCATGTATCTGACTCATACACTGTTCACTTTCCAGGCATTTGTACATTACTGCATATACTTTATACGCACTTTTGACAAGTTGTGGTGCACCTGAGCACTGTATACAATAATTTCATTATTAATATTTTTATTTTAAATTTCTTAAGCATTACTCCTCTATTCTACTGAGTTCATTTGCCGAAACGTTAAGTTATGAGTATATAAGCAAACCAGTACCAGATGTCAAGCGCTGGAGGTGGACAAACAGACGTGCGTGCCCCTGTATACGTATGTATACACGCGTACTCGCGCATGTGTTTACACGGCGGGCCTTCACTGTTTCCATCGGCAATATTCACTCACAAAAAGGCGGCGAGCTGGCAGAAACGTTAGCACGCCGGGCGAAATGCGTAGCCGTATTTCGTCTGCCGTTACGTTCCGAGTTCAAATCCCGCCGAGGACGACTTTGGGATCTTTTCTATTCTGAAGCCAGTTTTTTCAAATTTTTCCTACTGAACCAAACAATTTGAAACTTCGTATACTGGTAGAATGTGTCAAAAGTAAACTTAATTGTAAACCAGAATGAAAACGGAATTGTAACTTCTAAGTTTAACGTTGTTTAATAATTAGAATTTTAACCAATGATATTCCGTCATTCGGCTTTATTTTATTTACTCCGTCTCGACCACCAATTTCGTGACGTATTAAACATCTTAAATGTAAACAAGCTATAGTCAGCCACCTTCTAATAACAAAAGTTTGTCTTTGAAGTTACCGTCTAGGGGAAGCATTGATGTACATGTGTGTGTGTGTGTGTGTGTTTGATGGGGTGTGGGAGACAGTATGTTGTGTAAGTGAAGTGCTTCTGTTAGTGTGTGTGAAGAGACAGAGAGAGTAATGTGTGAAAGAGAGAGATAACTGAAATTTTTTACTCGGTGTATGTGTATATGCCTGAATGTATGTGTGTATGTATCTGTGTATGTGTATGTATGTATGTATGTATGGCCGATTCAATGTAATTTTTTACACATACTTACACACACACACACACACATGCAGACATACATATACACATACACCGAGTAAAAAATTATATATATATATATATATATATATATATATTAATTTATAAAAATATGGTAAAGTAAAAAAATTACTTAACCACACACCGAGCTTTTTAGAAATAGCAGCCAAAAATTTCTCAACTGCAAGAAAAAGTCTCCCAGACAATGCATACTCAGAAATAATTCACATACGTATAAGAGAAAAACAACGAAAAATCACATGGATTCTCCGATATATGTTATAAAAATATGGATTCTCCGATATAATTTATAAAAATATGGTAAGTAAAAAAATTACTTTACCACACACAAGCTTTTTAGAAATAGCAGACGTCACAAAACTGCTTTCAACGTCACACTAACAGATCGCAGTAACGTTTTAGATATGAAAACAAGCAATCTCATTGGTTAAAATTCGCAGTTTTAATCTACGATTAAAGTCATAAAATAGATTTTTCTCAAATAAACTAGTTCCAACTGGCGAATAAACTAGTTCCACTCTATGAGTACACAAAGTTTCAAATTATTTAGTTAACTAGAAAGATCTGGGGTCCTGGCCACAAATTTGAAAAGATCCCGACTTTGCCTTTCATCCTTTCGGGGTCGATAGATTAAGTAACCCCACCCCCATCCCCCCAAATTTCGAGCCTACAATTTTCTACAGAGAGGAATGAGGAGAGAAAAGAGAGAAAGGTAAAAATAAACGGAGTGAGGGAGTAAGATAAACCGTTTTTGGATTAACAATTGCACATGTTAATATATATATATATAATTATAATTATATGAGGGAATATTATTCCAAACTTACAGGGAAAAATTCAATTTAGGAATACTAAATCAAATTTCACAAAATATAATATATATATAAATTAGAAAAAAAAAAAAACCTTTTATCAATTCAATAATGAAAAATTAAATTATACCATTTCTTTCTTTATAGTTTTACTACCAAATATATACGTTTTATTTATTATTTTGCACATTACTTTATCATCGCTATATGTTTTATCATATATTTAATCTTTCTAAAATATTATATATATATATACATATATATATATATATATATTACGGTACAGAATGTACCAGCTATGCTAGAAAGAAGAGTCAACACTCCAAAGCAACATATTTCACTATAAGTAAACACGCACGGTTAATGTAGTGAATATAATAAAAATAGCCCTTACTTTGGCAAAACTACAAAGAAAAGTACAGACATCTCAGTATCAACCGGTTTCACCTTTTGCGCTAACTTGGGATCATCATCGGATCTTACCGCGCGCGTCATTCAAAAATGAAAAATAGTGAATAAGTTGAAAATTTAAACAAGATATTATTATTATCATTAAAAATAATAATAACAATACAATGGCCGGCAAGATTGACCCAAATAGTTAAAATATGCATAAAAATTAGGGTACAAAATGTACATGTTATGCTAGAAAAAAGAGTCAACTCTCCAAAACCACATATTAGTGTGTGTGTGTTTACACACACACAGAGAGAGACACAGATGAAAGCGGCGAGCTGGTAGACACGTTAGCGCGCCGGGCGAAATGTTTAGCGGTATTTCGTCTGTCGTTACGTTCTGAGTTCAAATTCCGCCGAGGTCGACTTTGCCTTTCATCCTTTCGGGGTCGATAAATAAAGTACCAGTTTCGCACTCGGGTCAATGTAATCGACTTAATCTCTTTGTCTGTCCTTGTTTGTCCCCTCTATGTTTAGCCTCTTGTGGGCAGTAAAGAAATATATATAAATATATACAGAGAGAGAGAGAGAGAGAAAGGAAGAGAGCTATATAAAGAATAGATTATTTGAATATTTGATTACACGAACAGTTTCCACATTGTTTCTCTGCAGCAGGTGCAAAAGTATTACAGGTTAAGTGCGGTTGATTTATGTTAATTCGTAAATGAAAATATCAGTTTCACATAGCTTCAAAAAAGCAATCTGCATCAACTTCACATAGTTACCTGACTTACTAAATGGCGATACGTGGCTCATTTGCTTTTCTGCTTCTAGGAATAAAATGTGTAGATTACAAAGACGAACCGAAAATATTGCTTTGAAAGACAAAAGAATAACGACAAAAATCTCGTAAAAATCTCAGGATTATATATCGATTAATTTTTATTTAGAGGAATATTTAATAACGTGATTTTCATTGAGTTATTTAAAATGTGTTTAAGAGAATTAGTGTCCTCAATAGTTTTTGAGGTTTAAAATATGTATCGAAAATTAAGATCATAAAAATATGGTAATCGTTTACAAAATGATATAATCTAATAAGTAACAAATATTTAGAGAAATATATATTAAAATTTAATTACAATAAAATCTTTTCTCATAACAAACATTACGTCGTGTGTTGTATTTAATACTGAAGCATTTTGTCTAATATACAACTATTTTATAGATATCTAATTTGTTGTAATAAATAACGTTGTCGGTGGAAATTAAACAGAGTATTTTAATATTTTTACAATCCCTATAAATGAAACAGAAATAACTTAGTTACTTCTGTCGATAAAATTATAACTTGTGCGACCAAACTATTTCACAACTTTAATCTTATTAAACCTTGATTCTCGTCTGTCTTCCACACTTGTATATATGTGTATGTATGTGTATTAAGGAAGTAAACAACTATATATATATATATTATATATATATATATATATATATATATAGTTGTTTTTCGGAATGACCCCGCAGCCGACGCTCTTCTTCACTGCTGCTCCAGAGCGTCGGCTGCGGGGGGTCATTCCGAAAAGCTCTATCTGTGACGATTTCATCTCAATCGAAGGAGGGGGGGGGCTTTCTCCGTCCAGGTTGCGGATCCGTGGAATAAGCTGCCGGACGAGATGGTGAAGATGCCGACGACGACCGCTCGGTTCAAAGTGTCCCTTGACCACAAGTGGCCTGAACTCTTTACATGAACACCACCTTGTACATAACTCCATGTCTCCCTACATGGCCTTGCTTTTTTGCTTTTTGAGCCAAAAAATTAACTAACTAACTAACTAACTAACAATATATATATATATATATATTGTTTGGTGCAAAGTTTCCAGGACTATCGACTTTTCTATATATATATAGTTGACTCAAGTGGTAATTGATGGCTTTCCTTATTGATCTTTTGAAAGTAGACAAGACTTATAGGAGTGGTGTTGTTAGTATTGATGTCGTTATTACCAGATTTGAAAACAGTTGTTAATTACGATTTTCTTTCATCAACAAATAATAAACTGAATTACGTTCATCAAATGCACTCAATGTTACAGAAGAATAAAAATGTTCAAATTCTTATTAGATGAACCAGGTCGCAGCATACATTACTTCCAGTCATAAAGGCAGTAATAGAACCACTTGGAGGCGCAATGGTCCAGTGGTTAGGGCAGCAGACTCGCCGTCGTAGGATCGCGGTTTCGATTCCCAGACCGGGCGTTGTGAGTGTTTATTGAGCGAAAACACCTAAAAGCTCCACGAGGCTCCGGCAGGGGATGGTGGTGATCCCTGCTGTACTCTTCCACCACAACTTTCTCTCACTCTTACTTCCTGTTTCTGTTGTACCTGTATTTAAAAGGGCCGGCCTTGTCACTCTCTGTGTCACGCTGAATATCCCCGAGAACTACGTTAAGGGTGCACGTGTCTGTGGAGTGCTCAGCCACTTTCACGTTAATTTCACGAGCAAGCTGTTCCGTTGATTCGGATCAACCGGAACCCTTGTCGTCGTAACCGACGGAGTGCTTCCATTAGAGCCACTTCTAAAATACCAAAATAAAAATGTCATCAAACCATAAACCTACAAGATACTGACTCAACTTCAGATGGATAATTCATAATATCATTTGCAAATTTCTGTGCAAACATTGAAAGTTGTAAACTTTCGCAGGAGTGGCTGTGTGGTAAGTAGCTTGCTAACCAACCACATGGTTCCGGGTTCAGTGTCACTGCGTGGCATCTTGGGCAAGTGTCTTCTGCTATAGCCTCGGGCCTTGTGAGTAGATTTGGTAGACGGAAACTGAAAGAAGCTTGTCGTATATATGTATATATATATATATATTATATATATATATATATATATATATATGTGCGTGTATGTGTGTGTGTTTGTGTGTCTGTGTTTGTCCCCCCAGCATCGCTTGACAAACGATGCTGGTGTGTTTACGTCCCCGTTACTTAGTGGTTCGGCAAAAGAGACCGATACAATAAGTACTGGGCTTACAAAAAGAATAAGTACCGGGGTCGATTTGCTCGACTAAAGGCGGTGCTCCAGCATGGCCGCAGTCAAATGACTGAAACAAGTAAAAGAGTAAAAGAGTAAACCATAAACCTACAAGATACTGACTCAACCTCAGATGGATAATTCATAATATCCTTTGCAAATTTCTGTGCAAACATTGAAAGTTGTAAACTTCATGCCTAATCGTTATATAAGACGTAAAAATACGATATTCTCGCTGTTAATGCATTTGAACAAGGAGCTATTGAAACGAAATGCAAAACACGATTTAAAATCCTTCTTATATTGACTTCCGCACCTCCGAAACTAGAATGTTAAATATATATTTGTATTTATGTGCCCATCTGGTATATTCAACTGATGAAGGCAGAGCTTATTTGAAGCAAATCTAGAAATCCAGGATCTTGAATTATCCAGCAATACCCCTTTGCTAGTTTACCTTGTCTCTCTGTCCCATTTCACGGTGCGATATGAACATTTAAGGTGGTTCCCAGAGTCAGGGTCTCGACTGCCATTTCGGCATGGTGGTGTCTCTCAGATACCCTTATTTATAGTGGTAAAAATTATTACCTTTCTATGGTATTTATTCCCATGCTGGCCACTTGATAATATCGATATTTAAATATCGATATTATCGTTATTTATAAATGTTATTCATGGAAGCTTTATTAATTACAAAATAATACGAAAATTAATATACAGATAGGGTAAAATACATACACGTCCTAATAGGAGACTAAGACCCGTTTTAATAATTGCAAGAAACCTGAAATTAATTTTGTCTACCATAAAAGAGTTTACACACGAAACAGAACCAGAAGACTAAATGTCGCTTAAGACGTCGATGGAATAAGTGCAAAATACAAGAAAACATAAAGGACTAAACGGGAAATACAAAACCCTTGGTAAAAACTGTCAAAATACGCTTGAAAAGTAAGCCGTTCTTAATAAATAAGTTGGATCTTTTCGGTTTGAACGGCAGTTTTTTCTAGCGGTGTCATATGAAATTGTCACCCATAATTATGACCCTAGTATCGATCTATTGCATTTCAATCTGGGTTAGGGTTAGGGATGGGGGGAAGGGTATCTTTTTTTCTTCACAAATGTAAATAAACCCTATCTGCTTCTTAAACGAGGGACATATTCATACGGCACAGAATGTTTTCACCTCCAGTAGACGTCATTGATTGGTTGAAATTGCAGAAATTGAAGAGAAAAAAACAACAAATATGTTACAAACTATAGAATTTTCTCAATAAAGCCAAGAGAAAAGGATGTTTTATAAACACATTCTACCAGTATACGAAGTTTAAAATTTTTTAGTTACCTAAAATTTATGTTAAAAACTGCCGTTCAAACCGAAAAGATTCAACAAGCGAATTCTGTAACACTAATTTCTTTTCTGAAAGTTTTGTGGTAACGTGGAATTTTGAAGTGGAAAACTTATTTTCCCATTGATTTCCATGTACCGAACTTTCTTCGGGGAAAACAAAACAAAACAAATAATACAAGACAATGACTTGTAACCACATAAAGTACATGTATGTCAAAGAGAAATCTAATCTGAAATCTGATGAATGTTATTAATAAATAAGATAGTCTTTAGCTTTCGCTTGAATGGTCATCATGTTTACCGGACTCCTTGCATCTTGTATGATCGTCGATCCACACACTTAGGAGCCGTTCTATATGAAGCCTCATATCACATCTCCCCCCCCCCAAATAAATGTGCGAGCAGCAATGTAGCTACTTGACCACTTGACCTCATTGGACTGTGACAGAGCTGGCCGTCGCCTGGAAAAAATCTTAGATCAATTATACTGAACCCAGAATCGATTTCAGCGGGTTACTTCTTTCTTTTAATGATCTCTGTCGAATGGTTAAGTAACCTTTGGCATTAAGTGGTGCAACTCAAGTTTACACCTATTTCTTTACTACCCACAAGGGGCTACATACAGAGGGGACAAACAAGGACAGACAAAAGGGATTAAGTCGTAACTGGTACTTAATTTATCGACCCCGAAAGGATGAAAGGCAAAGCCGACCTCGTCTGAATTTGAACTCAGAACGTAACGGCAGAGGAAATAACGCTAAGCAATTCGCCCGGCGTGCTAACGTTTCTGCCAGCTCGCCGCTGTAAACTCAAGTTTACATCTGTAAACAGCAACACAGACAGAAAACCAAAATACACACACACACAACACACACACACACAAACATATACACAAGGGTCAGTTGAAAAGTTCATAGGCGGACTAAGATATTTTCATGGAATGTAACCAAATGAGGTTAATTTTTCAACATAGACCCCCCTTGCGGTCCACGCACTTCTTCCCTTGGATACCATCAGTGAAGAAGATTTCATCTTACTGGTGATTAAAAGTAGCAGATGTGACGTCATCATTACTGCGATACTAGTTCCCTGCCAAGTATTTTTTCAGAGGGGAACAAATGATAGTCAGATGGGGCCAAATCAGGAGAATAAGAAGATAAGAATAACAGGTTTGGGACCCACTTCACTTACAATATCGCGTGCGTCTGTGTGTGTGTGTTGTGTGTGTGTGTGTGTGTGTGTGTGCGTGACTATGTGCATATGAAATAGATACAGAAATGTAATAGTCTTCTTTTGAACATAAGTGGCATGAGAAATAAATAGTAAAATAAGACAGCGTAAATATATTGTCCTAGAGAGGGAGAGAAATAACTTGTGTGAATGGAGAAAGAAAGGGTAAGTGACAACTAAGCCATTGAAACATGCATAAAGCAACGCTTAAACTATCTCCTTTCTGATATCTTTCTGCAAATTTTCTATGATATTTTGCCACCGTTGTTTATTTATTTATTATGATTTATTATTGCCTGTTTTCTCTTTTCAAGATATACCATAGCTGTAATTTTGTATACAAGAGAAACAAATGTTATTACATTGCAAGAAGATCAAAATAACGGTGAGATGATGTCAACAGGGGCCATGTTAGGAATCCCCTTTTAATAGTTTATATCAATTGTAATTCACTGACACAAAGGTCCATCAACCTTTTTACAGTAGGCTGATCTAGCAAATCACAAATTCACTTACAGTAAAGCAAACGGTTCCACTATAGATCCTCACACACACATTTATATATATGTATGTAATATATATATATATATATATATATTATATATAATATATATACATATGCATATATGTATATACACACATATATATATGTATATGTATATATATATGCATATATGCATATACACATATATATATATGTATATATATGCATATACACATATATATATATGTATGTATATATATATGCATATATGTATATACACATATATATATGTATGTATATATATATGCATATATGTATATACACATATATATATATGTATGTATACATATATATATATATGCATATATGTATATACACACATATATATATGTATGTATATATATATGCATATACACATATATATATGTATGTATATATATATGCATATACACATATATATATATGTATGTATATATATGCATATACACATATATATATATGTATGTATATATATGCATATACACATATATATATATGTATGTATATATATATGCATATACACATATATATATGTGTATGTATATATATATGCATATACACATATATATGTGTATGTATATATATATGCATATACACATATATATGTGTATGTATATATATATGCATATACACATATATATGTGTATATATATATATGCATATACACATATATATATGTATGTATATATATATGCATATACACATATATATATGTATGTATATATATACATATATATGTATGAATATATATATATATATATATATATATATGTATGTATATATACATATATATACATATATGTATATATACATATACATATATATCATCATCGTCGTTTAAAATCCACTTTCCATGCTAGCATGGTTTGGACGATTTGACTGAGGTCTGCCGAACCAGATGGCTGCATCAGACTCCAATCTGATCTGGTAGATTTTCTACAGCTGGATGCCTTTCCTAACGCCAATCACTCCGAGAGTGTAGTGGGTGCTTTTTACGTGCCACCGGCACGAGGGCCAGTCAGGCGGTATTGGCAACGGCCACGCTCAAATGGTGCTTTTTATGTGCCACCTGCACAGGAGTCAGTCCAGCGGCACTGGCAACGACCTCGCTTGAATGTTTTTTCACGTGCCACCAGCACAAGTGCTAGTAAGGCGACACAGGTAACGATCACGGTCGAATGGTGTTTTAAACGTGCCATTGGCACTAACTCCAGCTTGTTGCTCTGGCAACGATCTCATTCGTATGGTACTCTTAGCGCTCCAATAGCACGGACGCCAGTCATCGTATTTGACTTCGATTTCACTTGCCTCAACAAGTCTTCGCAAGTAGAGTTTAGCGTCCAATTAAGGAAAGGTACGTATAAGTGAGCTGCTTACACCCCTGGCATAGGCCACAAGGTTATGGTCTCACTTGAGCTTGCTGAGTCTACTCAAGCACAGCATATTTCCAAAGGTTCCGGTCACTAGTCATTGCCTCGGTGAGGCCCAATGTTCGAAGCTCATGCTTCACCACCTCATCCCAGGTCTTCCTGGGTCTACTTCTTCTACAGGTTCCGTCAACTGCTAGGGCGTGGCACATTTTCACACAGCTATCCACATCCGTTCTCGCCACATTACCATACCAGCACAGTTGTCTCTCTTGCACACCACATCTGATGCTTCTTAGGGCCAATCTTTCTCTCAAGGCACTAACACTCTGTCGAGTATGCACACTGACATTACACATCCATCGGAACATGCTGGCTTCATTCATTGCGAGCTTACGCATGTCCTCAGCAGTCACGGCCATGTTTCACTGCCATGTAGCATGGCTGTTCGTACACATGCGTCATATAGTCTATCTTTTACTCTGAGCGATAAGCCCTTTGTCACCAGTAGAGGTAAGAGCTCTCTGAACTTTGCCCAGGCTATTCTTATTCTAGCAGCTACACTTTCAGCGCACCCTCCCCTGCTACTGACTTGGTCACTTAGGTAACGGAAGCTATCAACTAATTCTAGTTTTTCTCCCTGGAATGTAGTGGAAGTTGTTCTCTGTACATTTTCAGTGTTATTTATTGCTCCCGAGCATCTGCCACATACAAAAACTATCCTCCCAGTAAGACTTCCTTCGATATTGCTGCACCTCTTATGTGTCCATAGCTTATACTGGGTACATCTTATAGAGTTTCTACCTACGCCTTTTCTACAGACCGAGCAGGGCCATCCACCTGAAGGGATTTGTGGCTATATCTTCAATTTGAATTACAATTAAATTTAAATTTAATCGATCCAAAAACAATTCAATTTAAAAATATGTAGATGTATATATATGTACATATATATATATATATGAATATATATATATGAATATATATATATGCACATATATATATATATTCATATATATATATATGCACATATATATATATATATGAATGTATATATATGCACATATATATAGATGAATATATATATATGCACATATATATAGATGAATATATATATGCACATATATATATATGAATATATATATGCACACACACATATATATATATATGAATATACATATGCACGCATATATATATATATGAATATACATATGCACATATATATATATGTATTATATATATATATATATATATGAATATACATATATGAATATACATATGCACATATATATATATATATATATATGAATATACATATGCACATATATATATGCTGTGCGTGAGAAGACCCGGCAAGACTAGTGAAGCCATAACCCGTGGCCCCTACCTGGGACGTAGTCAGTCCACCTGTGCACACCTTCCTTCTTGTGACACTTGTGAAGACCTGTTGAGGCAAGTGAAAATCAATCAAATCAAATCAAATCAAATCAAACCAAATCAAAATAGATGAACATCAATGGAATTTGTATCCTTGTGGTACCAGTGCCGGTGGCACATAAGAAAACCATCCGAGCGTGGCCGTTCGCCAGCCTCGTCTGGCACCTGTGTCGGTGGCACATAAAAAACACCATCTGAGCGAGGCCGTCTGCCAGCCTCGCCTGGCACCTGTGTCGGTGGCACATAAAATCACCCACTACACTCTCGGAGTGGTTGGCGTTAGGAAGGGCATCCAGCTGTAGAAACACTGCCAGATCTGACTGGCCTGGTACAGCCTTCGAGTTGCCAGACCCCAGTTGAACCGTCCAACCCATGCTAGCATGGAAAGCGGACGTTAAACGATGATGATGATGATGATGATATATGAATATACATATGCACATATATATATGTGTATATACATATGTACATACATATATATATATATATGAATATACATATGCACATATATATATATATACATATGTACATACATATATATGTATATACATATGCACATACATATATATATATATATACATATGCACATATATATATATTACATATGCACATATATATATATATATATACATATGCACATATATACATATGCACATATATATATATATATATATATATATATATATATATATATATATATATACATATGCACACATATATATATATATATACATATGCACATAATATATATATATATACATATGCACACATATATATATATATACATATGCACACATATATATATATATATATATACATATATATATGCATATATATTACATATATATATGCATATAATATATATATATATAATATATATATACATATATATATGCATATACATATATATGAACATATATGCATATACATTTATATATATATATATACATATGAACATATATATGCATATACATATACATATATATATATATATATATATAATGTATATGTACATGAACAAGATAAGTATATCATCATTGCTTTTAGTTGTAAACATCAAATAACATCTACAATTGAAGTAAAAAGATTTCATTCAACAAATTCCTTCCCCCATTTACTTTCTAGTGGAGAAATTGATGCAATTAACAGTGTTAGAAAATATTGTACGAACAGCAACTATTAAATAAAGAGTTGGCTTCTCATTGAATCTGTCACTTACATTTTCTATGTAATCAGATAAACCAATCACTTTTACACAAAGAGGAAAATGATGACTATATAGAAATACCCTCGGTGAAGAAACTGATAGGTTTATAAAAAAATTATTTCCGCTGTTTTTATCTACTAACTTAAAGAAACCATTTATTAAAATCAAAAGTTTAATTGCACCATTTCATATAATTTTATCTAAGCATCAGCCAGGTAAAGTGTTTTCTTTTTCAAAGCGTTTTTCGTTTTTTTTTTTGTTTTTTTTTTTTTTGCTTCAAAAGGCTTACACATTAAAGTACAAGGTACAATATGACAGATTCTTAGTGAGATGGTGGGATGTAATATCCTGTTCTAGAAACCTCTGTCTGACTGAACATTGATAATTCTACTGCCCTAGCTCTACTTTCCATTCTCTCAAACACTGTCCCAATTACAATAAGGATTATGAAAGAGAGAACATGACACTTGGAATGGATCAATATTTCAGAGTAACACAATTATATTGTACTGAAATGAAATAATAGAAAATTGAATGAATCACAAGATGTATTTCTTTATATTCATCTTTCATCAATAGATTTTATGAAATGTGATGAAAAAGAAAGTAGAGCAGCTATTTCTTCATAAATTTTCTTATTTCTTTTCATTGTACAGTCAGTTTTTATCTAATTTTTTTTAATGCCTGATCAACAATAATATGTAAGTTTTAACTGAGATTAACATTATATTTGGGGTGTGATAAATGTAGGAGTGGCTGTGTGGTAAGTAGATTGCTTACCAACCACATGGTTCCGGGTTCAATCCCACTGCGTGGCACCTTGGGCAAGTGTCTTCTGCTATAGCCTCGGGCTGACCAAAGCCTTGTGAGTGGATATGGTAGACAGAAACTGAAAGAAGCCCGTCGTATATATGTATATGTGTATATATATGTGTGTGTGTGTGTGTGTTTGTGTGTGTGTTTGTCCCCCTAACATCGCTTGACAACCGATGCTGGTGTGTTTACATCCACGTAACTTAGCGGTTCGGCAAAAGAGACCAAGAGAATAAGTACTAGGCTTACAAAGAATAAGTCCTGGGGTCGATTTGCGCGACTAAAGGCGGTGCTCCAGCATGGTCGCAGTCAAATGACTGAAACAAGTAAAAGAGCAAAAGAGTATACAATGCAATGTACTTAACAGAATACCAGACAAAGCAAAATGTAAGTCTCTCTCACTCTCTCTCTCTCTCTCATTCCCTCCAGAGAACTAAAATCATTGTTTTAGAAGTAAAAGAATTATCTGAGATTTATAGTCAAAGCTGTTGAAAAGATAAACTGCATTAGAGAAATTTAAAAAAATACAAAATGAAGTTAAATGATTGATGGATGAATCCCTAAAGAATTATCAAATATTGATAAATAAAAAGTAAAATTAATATAAAGGATTACAAAATTTTCTAATTTATTTTGAGTATTATCAAAGCTATCAACAGACACACAAATAAATGTTAAAATAATAATTTAGACTAACAGTAGTTTGAAAAAATGTATTGAAATAGTTGGGTGAATTAACTAAGAACAATATTTAGTTATGAAATAATAACAATATTTGTTCTGTTACTTTTTACATTATATCTATATTTTCAGAATAATAAGGAACATTGATATCACATGAAATTTCAGAGTTGTAGTTCTTTGGCAAATGGCTTAATGTGATTGCATGCTGCAACTGAAATATTTACACCATATTAAGCAGTTAAAACATACATCTCCCTTGGTATTCACTTATATTGGGTTGTCCAGAAAGTTCATGCCAATTTATAGTAGCTTACCTTTTGACTTATTTTAGAACATGGTTGAGTGCATAAAATAGGATTTGACTACACCTCCATTTAGAGCACAGTTTAAGCTATCTTTTCGTGGAAGAAGGTTTATGTTCCTATAACCTGTGTTAATTCTGTAACCCTTTAAAATGGAAGATAAGAAAGTTCATTTTCAGTATTTGATGCTTTGGGAACCAGACAAAAATTGTTGCAGCTTGGCTGGGATGGGTTACCTCCACCCTCCATATCACCAGATATTGCTTCTTTGGATTTCCTCTTATTCAGGTCTCTGCAGAATAGTCTTAATGGTAAAAATTTCAATTCTTTGGATGATGTAAAAAGATACCTTGATGCATTCTTTGCCATGAAACCACCTCAATTCTGAGAAGAGGGTATTTCTAAGTTAAAGGAGAGATGGAGACGCATTGTGCAACAAAATGGTTCATATTTGGTTGATTAAAAATGTAATGGCAAGTATTTATTGACCTTTTTCTTTCCTTTAAAAATCAGCATGAACTTTTCGGACAACCCAATATTTTCATGTAAAGTAAATAAAGAAAATACCTTTATATACAAACACATGTCACTGACATAAAGAAGTTCCCATGGTCAGTCTATCATAGACTTCTCTTTTTCAGTAAACAGGAGGAAGATAAAAACCAAGCCTTCTTGGACCTCTACCATCATGCTAAATTCTTTGATGGTCTCATTTTTAAACTCTCATCTTGCTGACAGTATGTTTGTACATAACTTGTATGTCTCTACATTTTATATTATTAAATAATTATTTTGTTAAATGGTAAGTGAGAATCAGAATCGAAATCGATCAATGGAAATTGCAGCTGAGTTACCAGTGCCGGTGGCACATAAGAGAACCATCCAAACGTGGCCATTGCCAGCGCTGCCCCGACTGGCCTCGTGCCGGTGGCACGTAAAAAGCTCCATCCGTTTGTGGCCGTTGCCAGCGCCGCCCCGACTGGCCTCGTGTTGGTGGCACGTAAAAAGCACCATCCGTTCGTGGCCGTTGCCAGCCTCGCCTGGCCCCCGTGCTGGTGGCACATAAAAAGCACCATCCGATCATGGCCGTTTGCCAGACTCGTCTGGCACCTGTGCCGGTGGCATGTAAAAAACACCCACTACACCCATGGAGTGGTTGGCGTTAGGAAGGGCATCCAGCCATAGAAACATTGCCAGATCAAACTGGGCCTGGTGCAGCCTTCTGGCTTCCCAGACCCCAGTTGAACCGTCCAACCCATGCTAGCATGGAAAGTGGACGCTAAACGATGATGATGAAGCTGACAGAATCCTTAGCAGCATTTCATTCATCTTTATGCTCTGAGTTCAAATTCTGTGGAAATTGCCTTTCATCCTTTGAGAGTCAGTGAAATAAATACCTATTTCTTTATTACCCACAAGGGGCTAAACATAGAGTGCACAAACAAGGACTGACAAAGGGATTAAATTGATTACATCGACCACAGTGCCTAACTGGTAATTAATTAATTGACCCCTTAAGGATGAAAGGCAAAGTCAACCTCGGCGGAATTTGGCCTCAGAACGTAATGGCAGACGAAATACCTATTTCTTTATTACCCACAAGGAGCTAAACATAGAGTGGACAAACAAGAACAGACGAAGGGATTAAGTCGATTATATCGACCCCAGTGCATAACTGGTACTTTATTTATCGACCCTGAAAGGATGAAAGGCAAAGTCGACCTTGGCAGAATTTGAACTCACAACGTAACGGCAGACGAAATACCGCTGAGCATTTTGCCCGGCATGCTAACGTTTCTGCCAGCTCACTGCCTTTTGATGAAATAAATACCAGTTGAGAACTGAGGTTGATTACATCAACTATCCCCCTCCCCTAATATTTCAGGCCTTGTGCCTATAGCAGAAAGAATTATTAGACAATTATTATCATGTCAATGACCTGATCACCCTAACCCTGTTCCACCATTGACAAGGTCATAGACATACAAAAAGAAACTTTGAAATTTAATAATTTACAATATGATCACAAAGTAAAATAAACACAAGTGAATATTAAGGTATATGTGACTAGAAGATAATGTAATTATATAGGTGAAAATATAGGTAGTTGATATACTGCAAGCAACATTCTGTTCAATATCATGACTGACATTGAAAGAAGTTCAATTTTAATTGTGGCAAACATTTAAGAGGCATAATTATTATGTCGTCCAACTAATTAATGACAAATTGTTAGCTAGCTAGTATTTTTATGTATTTTCTATGTATATTTATAATATATTTTCTCTTGACACTTGATACATATAAAGACTGTATCTATCTTATGAATAAAACAAAAGTGATTTGGGAAGAAATATTTCACTACCTTAATCATTTCTATATTTTTAAAAATTTCATTGAAAAAACTATATGAACAAATAAATAAGATTGTTTAGCTGTACCAGCGTCGCCTTACTGGCACCTGTGCCAGTGACATGTGTAAAAAGATTCAAGCGAGGTTGTTACCAGTACCGCCTGACTGGCCCCGTGCTGGTGGCATGTAAAAAGCACCCACTACACTCTCGGAGTGGTTGGCATTAGGAAGGGCATCCAGCTGTAGAAACTCTGCCAGATCAAGATTGGAGCCTGGTGCAGCCAGTCTGGTTCGCCAGCCCTCAATCAAAATCTTCCAACCCATGCTAGCATGGAAAGCAGACGATAAACGATGATGATGGTGATGATGTATTATATTAATTTAGACTGGGGTAAATAATTCCCAAGTAGTAAGCAAAGGAATGGTTGCTACATTAGGATCTTTTGGTGGATTTAATGTTATCTTGGAATTATTCACAAGAAAGAATCTGTCAATTTTTAATGAAATAAGGGCTTTGCATTATGTAGTTTAGATAAGACTTTTAGACATGGGAAATTTTGACAATGGAAGTCATGGAATCTACAATCACAAATATGGCTTCTTAATCCAAAAATTAAGTTTCCATATAAGCCATCTTATTCAAGCATGCATTTCATTCCTCACTGAAAATTGTCCTTCATTCCTTTCTTTAACTCTTACAATTTTTCCTGTAACCACCAAACCAATTTTCCATGAATAAAACCTTTCACCATACTCTCATAAAATATGGTGAAAGGTTTCATTAATAGAAAAAGGAATGGATTGAAAATGATTTGCTAAGACTGACAACAGTAGAATGTTAGTGTCTAATTAGTATCATTATTATTGAAAGGCGGTGAGCTGGCAGAAGTGTTAGCACGCTGGGCAAAATGCTTAGTGGTATTTCGTCTGTCTTTACGTTCTGAATTCAAATTCTGTTGAGGTAAACTTTGCCTTTCATCCTTTCAGGGTCAGTAAATTAAGTACCAGTTGCATACTGGGGTCAATTTAATCAACTGGCCCCCTCCCACAAAATTTCAGGCCTAGTGCCTATTGTAGAAAAGAACATTTTTATTACTGAGTGAGAGAGCAGTGCATGCCATCAAAGTAACACTGGGGTAAAATATATGAAGCCCAGTATACCCATCATGACTACCCGTCTGATAAGGGTACACTAGGCACATGCATCACAACCATATGTGCGCAACATGGTGATCTCATATCAAGATAAACAGTGCATGAACATGCAGATGGGACCCAGTTAGAATTTTCTTCAGGTCGAGTAGCCCATCCCGTTCAAAAGGTCCCTGAATAAGGGTTGTTTGAGGATGATGAACGAAACACCCACATTTCCAAAGATATTATTATTATTACTGTTGTTGTTGTTGTTATTATTATTATTATCATTATTATTATTGAATGAGAGAGCAGTGCATGTCATCAAAGTGACACTGAGGTAAAATATACGAAGCCCAGTATACCCATCATGACTACCCGTCTGATAAGGGTACACTAAGCACATGAATCACAACCATATGTGTGCAACATGGTGATCTCATATCAAGATAAACAGCGCATGACCTTGCAGGTGAGGCCCAGTTAGAATTTCCTTCTGGTTGAGTAACCTATCCTGCTCAAAAGGTCTCTGAATAAGGGTTGTTTAAGGATGTTGAACGAAACACCCATGTTTCCAGAGGTGAATTATCCAAACTCCAAAGAATTCCTCTCAAAACATGGCTATGATTCTCCCCCAGTACTTCTGCTCGTGATCAGAAATGCACTAAGCGACATTCTCAACTGGTTAAGGTCAAACAACTGACAAGCAAATCTGTGGTATCGAGCAGAATATTTGCTGTAGCCCATCTTTTATATCAAGACAAAACAATGTACATGATAACACTTCCAATCAGTTAAGATTAGAAGCCATGAGAGCTACTGCCTGGTACTGCATCAGGGCATTTTATCATTATTATTATTAGTGTTGTTGTTGTTTCCTTTCATTATAACTTTATTTCAGCTGCCTTATTATCATCAAGGTGGCGAGCTGGCAGAAACGTTAGTATGCCAGGCGAAATGCTGAGCGACATTTCGTCCATCTTTATGTTCTGAGTTCAAATTCCACTGAGGTCGACTTTATTTTTCATCCTTTCAAGGTTGACAAATTAAGTACCAGTCAGGTACTGGGGTCAATGTGATCAACTTTCCCCATCTCCCAAAATTTCAGGTCTTATGCCTATAGTAGAAAAGATTATCATTATTATTAATATTGAGTGAGAGAGCAATGCATGCCATCAAAGTGGCTATTATTATTATTATTATTATAGACGTCACACAGTATACAATATCATGAGGTTGTTGACTGAAGATATTGTGTCTACCGGGGTCTTGTACTGTTTGTCACCAGGACCTCAGACAGACAGTACTTTATGCAGTATGTGCAATATATGTGCAGTTACAAGTAATGCTGATTTTTGCAAGACATCTATATTGTAGGGTATCTTTAAGGTTTTTAGATGTTTTTTTTCAGATTGGGTAGTATTGAACCCAATGCTCCGAAGACAATAGGGATAAACTTTATGTTCAACTCTCATAGCTGCCATATTTTAGCAATCCCAATTCTTAAGTCTCCATATTTATCAACTTTTTCTCTTTCTTTCATGATGTTGTGTTGATCTCCTGCACTGCTACGTCAATTATTAGGCACTCTTGTTTGTCCCTCCTAAAGGTTACTATATCCAGCCTTCAGTGCTCTAATACATTGTCTATAAAGAAATCAAAGTCCCAGAGGATTTTTGTCTTTCCCTTTTCGTCAATTACCTTTTTTGGTGTATGTTGGTACCAAGTACCCGTAACCTCATGTCCATACTTATGGCATAGGAGCCAGAGGCGGTTTCGGGTTACTTTGTTGTGTCTATGCTTGTACTCTTTCTGTGCAAGACTTTCACAAGCACTAACAATGTGAGCCACACTTTCAAATCTCTTCCCATACATTCTGCAGAGGTCTGATGCACTTGTGTGGTATATATTCTTTTTCACTGAATTGGTATTCAATGCCTGGTCCTGGGCTGCGATGATTAGGCTTTCAGAATTCTTTTTTAGGTCACCCTTGTTGAGCCACCTCTGTGATACTTAATCTAAAAGCATTCAATACTATATTTAGAGTGTAAGAAACAGAGTGATTCTGAAACCCCTGCACATGCAAATACATAAAATACAGAGAGATCATTTGCATACACCCCAAATCACAACAAAATGCAACACAGAAAACTGCAAGTACAGTCATTATCTTTCCTTATTCAAGATGGTGGAAAATGATTTAAGAACGATTTGACAGCTATTTCTAGCAGGTCAAGCAGCCAAGCCATATAGAAGCTTCCCTTGTTGACTCATTCTAAGATAGTTTAAGAAGAATTTGAAAGGATGATTGTTTTGATTGGGTTTTTGTTAAGATTTGAAAATATTATAATTCTACCAATTGCTATTCAAATTTTTGCCAGATTTTCTAAGTACTTGATACTGAGTTTTATATCTAATGCATGTAATATTTTCATGATTGTCACTGGTTTCTACTGCAGAGGCCATTTCAGACGCATAATTAAATGTTGTTTTGTGGACCTTTTTTTATGTGGGGGAGTTTCTACAATAATGTTTATATTTCTGCATCCCTCAATTAGAATGGAAGGCTAGTGTACATGACCCCTTTTAAGGGCTTCTGAGATGCTAATGAAGGAGGGATGAAGGTACCTTTAAACCAGAGACATCTCTCGAAAGCTTGCAAAAGAGTGAACTCTGCTGAGAGTACCCAAGGACCAGCTGGTGGTGTCAAACTGGCTCATAGACTAAGTCTATTGACTGAGTGGTGGGAGGGATTAGATCTCAAACTTCTAAGAGCCTGAACAATTACCACTAGGCATCCTATCCAATAATTCAACAATTCCACCAGTCCACTGCTCTTATTATTTTTATTTATGCACCCTTTTCAAACCTAGCCAGGCTCATAGGCCCGGTCTCCCGCTTTCTATGGCGTATGTGTTCCCCCCAGCTGGATGGGATGCCAGTCCATCACAGCATTACTCAAGAAACAGGAAGAAAGAGTGAGAGAAAGTTGGGGCGAAAGAGTACAACAGGGGTCGCCACCAACCCCTGCCGGAGCCTCATGGAGCTTTAGGTGTTTTCACTCAATAAGCACATACAACACCCGGTCTGGGAATCAAAACCGCGATCCTCTAATTGCGAATCTGCCAACCTAACCACTGGGCTATTGCGCCTCCAGTCCACTGCTCTACAAAACTAAAATGATGAGAGACAAATTTGACACGGCTGGATTTGAACCCAGAGTGCATGGAGCTGGAGTAAATACTGTAAGGCATTTTGTAAGGTTATTATATCATAAATACTGTAAGGTATTTTATAAGGCTAAATACTGTAAGGCTATTATGAATATAAAAGATGGCAGAAACATTAGCACACAGGGCGAAATGCATAGCCATATTTCGTCTGCCGTTATGTTCTGAGTTCAAATTCCGCCGAGGTCGACTTTGCCTTTCATCCTTTCGGGGTCGATAAATAAAGTACCAGCTATGCACTGGGGTCGATGTAATCGACTTAATCCATTTGTCTGTCCTTGTTTGTCCCCTCTGTGTTTAGCCCCTTGTGGGTAGTAAAGAAATAGCTATTATGTTAGCGATTGTGTTTTAATTCTATCTCTTGATGGGTGTGATATCACCAAGCTTCTTCAAGTTTGTTGAAGGGGTTCGTGTTTTTCTCCATTACTGTAGGAGTAATTTGCGATTATGATGGACAGATGATTAGAAGAGCAGTAAGACGTTTTGTCATGTACTGAGGTAGCTTGTAGAGCAGGGAATGATGTCTGGAGAGAGAAGTTATTGTATCTAGCTTGGTGAACTATGAGGGTGTGTTGCTATGATGTGTTTAGAATATAAAAGACTGTTTTAGCTATGATGCAGTTGTATCTCTTGTCATGCTGTGTGTATTGTCTCTGCACCTGGAAATATTGACTATACTGAAGTTTAATCCACAAGAAATCTTAGGCAGCGTATCAAGCACAAGGAGAGGCTGGTGAGGTATTTATGTATGTATTAAATTATTTCATGTTGCCATTTTCAAATGCTTGCTTTTATAGTATTCTGTTTTTGGTTTGGTGATTTATTTTATGCTGCTGACTTCAGTAAAGGAAAGATAATGGTATTACTTCCAGTTTGCTGTATTACCTTTTGTTCTAATTCAGGGAATGTTTGGTTGAGCTATCTGAATTTTGTAATAATCTGTGAGTATGTGCATGAGTGTCAAAATCTTTCTGTTTCTTATATTTTCCATACAATTTTCGATGCCTTCAATTGGATTAGAATTCTCAAAAATAGAGTTTCGGAAAATAATTGCATGTTTACAGCATATCAGTTTTATGAAGTCTTACAGTGAATTGAGTCAATGGAAGCAAAAAGGATATTAGATTCTTAATAAAGTGATCTAATAGCCACATTAAGGAACATTAGCATGAATAAAATGGTTTTTATAGTAATTACAGCTACAAGAATAACCAAAATAAAAATTTGAGTCCACTAATAAAGATTATTTAGCCTCAGATCAGCTTTGATCAAACAGATCTATGATCAAAGACATACCAACCATGACCATCCCATTTATGTCTACATTAAATGTCCTATATTTTAAGATGGTAGGATATGATTTAAGGGATATTTCACTGCTATTTTTAGCAGATTGAGCAACTATATAGGGGCTACCATGCTGGTTTTATTATTTTGTGGTTCAGATGACAATCAATGGCTCATGAGAACAGGTTAGGTTTTATATAAAAACAAAAAGTTTCATGAAAACAGATCCTTCTATTTATCAGTTATTTCTGGTTGTGGGGTTTATATCAAGATTATGCAGACTATAATTTTGCTTATCAATAGCTGATATTGTTGTTGTTGGTGTTCCTTTATTTATTTATTTATTTATTTATTTATTATTCATTCCTTCATTTAACCAATACTACCAGTCAATAATTGAATGGCTGGCGTTATGAAAAAGTATCTAAACAAATGTTTCAATTGTAAAATAAGTCAACCTAGAAGAGCAAAAGAAAATTAATAAAAAAAATACTTTTAAAAAATACAAGAAAAGGATTATGTTTCTAACTGCTGCTTCCTTTGAGAATATAATCAAGATTTTAATGAAAATTTGCAATATTTGGCTGAAGCATTTTCCCATTTTTTATTTATTTTTTTTGTTTTTTCCTTTTTTTCCTGAAATCCAATTATTAGCTTGACTTTCTCCTAATGTTCCCATGAGGAAATCTTATTTTCCATTAAAATTAGGAGTCGGAGAATTTAAATAGATTATTTAAATGATCCGATTTTTAGAAGAATGGATTGCTCAAAGTGAGTGAGTGTTTATCTCAGACTCCATAAACATTTAGTAAATAAAGAAGAAGGTGCAAACTTCGATGCTTTCGAATGTAACTCAAAAGATGTATTTATATAATTTAAGCATTAGCTTGATAAATATTTTCTCACTACTTATTTCATTTAATTGCATTATATTAGGTTATATAAGTAGAATACGTACACAATCTTTCTATATATAAAGCTGAAGTTGTCAGTGTACGGCAGACTAACACTATCTCCTCCGAGACCCTGCGGCACAAGTTGACCAAAATTGAGAGTATAATAGAAGGCTTGCTCTTCCTTCGGTAGAAGAAAAAATTCAAATCAGACCATGTTAACACCAAAAATTATTTACATCAAAAAGGTGCTTTTTATCAAAAAGGGATTTTGATCCTCAAACACTGTGTTTTCAGATTTCCCACTGACGTTTGTCTTTGCCAAGATGCATCATCATCATCATTTAACGTCCGCTTTCCATGCTGGCATGGGTTGGATGGTTTGACTGAGGACTGGCGAACCAGATGGCTGCACCAGGCTCCAGTCTTGATCTGGCAGAGTTTCTACAGATGGATGCCCTTCCCAACGCCAACCACTCCGAGAGTGTAGTGGGAGCTTTTTACGTGCCACCAGCACGGGGGCTAGTCAGGTGGTACTGGCAATGACCTCGCTCGAATCTTTTTATACATGCCACTGGCACAGGAGCCAGTCCAGCAGCACTGTATTTAGTTATGTAACTTCACATCAGTGGTTCCCAACCTGGGGTCTGCGGACCCTGGTGGTGGTCCACAAAAGTAGCACTGGGGGGGGGGGGTCTGTGAACAAAATTCAAAATTTCACGCACACACACATATATATATATATAGTTAATCCAAACAAGAAAACACAAAAAAACACAACAACGCAAAGACGTGGAACAAATATAGTATTATTGGACGCTCAGGAAAGAAGGAGGGTTTAACGTTTCGAGTGGAGCTCTTCGTTGGAAACATAGGAGAAGGAAAGATCCAGAGAAGGGAAGACAGAGGGAAAAAAAAAATCGCCAACGGTACACACGCGGTCACATTTTGAAATATATATATATGTGTGTGTGTGTGTGTGGTGTGTGTGTGTGTGTGTGTGTACAGACTTAAGGATAAGCATATTAAAAGGGGGCCATGGGAAAACTTGTTCAAATAAAAGGTTTGGGAACTACTGCTTTACATTATGCGTTCAATTCCTATTAGGGATAATTTTGTCTTTCATCCAGCAATGCCCCCCAAAAAGTAAATACTGGAGAGCTGTTTAATTATTTATACATTCCTCTCTGAGAAGAAAATTAGTACTACTACTACCAGCATCACCACCCCTATTATGACCACCACCATCATAACAACCACATTATTGTCAAATTGCTTCTATTATTTTAGAAAAACTTAAACATCAGTTTGATTGATGAAACTATAACGTTAAATTTATGATTATGTGGTGAGCCAAAAAATGCCTTATAGTAAACCTGGTGGGTACTTTTATGGTCATCAGTTACTAGAAAATATTGATTTACTAATATTATTTTCCAAATGTTTACAACAACAATCATAGGAGTGGCTGTGTGGCAAATAGCTTCCTTACCAACCACATGGTTCCGGGTTCAGTCCCACTGTGTGGCATCTTGGGCAAGTGTCTTCTACTATAGCCTCGGGCCGACCAAAGCCTTGTGAGTGAATTTGGTAGACAGAAACTGAAAGAAGCCTGTCGTGTATATATATATATATATATATATACACATATACATATGTATGTATGTATGTGTATATGTTTGTGTGTCTGTGTTTGTCCCCCAACATCGCTTGACAACTGATGCTAGTGTGCTTACGTGCCTGTAACTAAGCGTTTCGGCAAAAGAGATCGATAGAATAAGTACTAGGCTTACAAAGAATAAGTCCTGGGGTCGATCTGGTCGACTAAAGGCGGTGCTCCAGCATGGCCACAGTCAAATGACTGAAACAAGTAAAAGAGTAAAATGAGTGTATATAATTGAATAATAATCTGCATAGTCTGCATGGTAACGGAAAATCAAAGTAGAGCCAGAAGACTCTGCTTGGATATTCTTGTGAAGGTATATTGTTGGTCCTGTTATTTGATGCATTCATGCCACAAGAATTCTTGATTAGTTGTTGCCTCAACGTAAATTGAGTTCTCAGAAGCAAGCCATGTCAGCTGTCTATTGTGTTTATTACTGTCAGTAAGCAATATCACCATAGTTCATAATTCAAATCAATATTAAAAAACATTAAGAGAGAGTCAGGACAACAATGTCAAAAAGACTTTAGTGATCAATTTGATGGCTACATGTTTAGAACTTTAAAAATATTTTGTTTGGTCACTTTGTTTGGTCAATTTGATGGTTACATGTTTAGAACTTTAAAAATATTTTGTTTTCCTGATTGTGAATGAGGAATTTTAGGAAGTTAAGTATTGCATAAGAAAACTTTCTTGAAAACAATTTGATTAATAAAACAGAGTTGATATTGTTAATTCCAGCAAGGTCAATATTCCATTCATCCTTCTGAGGTCAATAAAATGAATACCAGTCATTTAATGGGCTCATGTAATCAAATATACCCCAACCCTCCATCAGGCATTTGCCATATTCTGAACACCTTACTTCTCTGGGCATGGATACATTGAAACTTTGTGACTGAATAATCTGAGAAATGAATAAGATACAAAGTGTAAACAAAAATGAGAGAAATATATCATTAGAAGTGAAAAGATATAACACTGCATGATATTCTGATTTGGTGCACTCTGAGTTCAAATCTCATTATGGTTAACTTAGTCTTTTATCCTTTTGGAGTCAATAAAAAAAATGTACCCATTCAGGGAGGTGGACTGGTAGAAGTGTTAGAAAGTCAAGCAAAGTGCCTTCTGATGTCTCTTCTAGCTTTTTGTGCTCAGGTAGCAAACCCTGCAATGACTCTGGTGTCAAGCAGTATTGGTCCAAGGTTGGCAGCTTTTCCTTTGGACAAATTTCAATTGCATGAAGAAGACAGATTTGCATGCATGAGCAAACACTAGTTTTCTTTAAAAAAACAGATGAAAGGAAAAAATCCTGCCAAGGTCTATGCATACATATGCAGCCATGTGGTTAACCTTAAGGAGTGGAGGCCCTCTAATTTGTGATAAACGGTATATTTTTATTTGGATGAAAGGCTTAACATTCTTGTCTCCATATTCTAGCAAAAGAACTCTATTTTTAATCCTATTTCAATATTTCTAACAAAAGACTTATTATCCTATTAACCCTGCCTGTAAATGGGGAAGCACAAAGGAGTGCTTTATTTCATCATCATCATTGTTTAACGTCTGCTTTCCATGCTAGCATGGGTTGGATGATTTTGACTGAGGGCTGGCGAATCAGACGGCTGCACCAGGCTCCACTTTTGATCTGGCAGAGTTTCTACAGCTGGATGCCCTTCCTAACGCCAACCACTCCGAGAGTGTAGTGGGTGCTTTTTACATGCCACCAGCACAAGGGCCAGTCAGGCGGTACTGGCAATAAATCTGGTGCAAGTAAATTCAAAGATCATGACAAATGCTAGGTAATGGTGGTGTTAGCATAGTAGAAGAAGAAGAAGACAATGATGACAGCATTACTATAGTAATAACTAAAGGTAGTTATGGAGATGTACTTGCATAGCAAGTGACTTGATCTGAGATCGTGTGCTGGAACGAAAACAATTGCAGCGTGGAAAGTGTTTATAAGCCATTTAAGAAATACTCAAAAACTGTTGGATTCACTTCAACATTTAAATTTAATTTGTCAAAATATTTTCGTTGCTTTGAGACTGCGACCTCAATGAACAGGTCGCAGTCTCAAAGCGACGAAAATATTTTGACAAATTAAATTTGAATGTTGAAGTGAATCAAACAGTTTTTTGTGTTTCTTAAATGGCTTATAAACTAAAGGTAGATTTATTTTAAATTCCACAAAACATCATCACCTGCAAATTGAAATTAAAGAATGTCCACACCCACAATAACGATGTAACATAAATTATATGACTGCCATATTAAAGACATCCTTTAGATTAGGAATCCTTCTTAATCAGAGAAGTGATTTTCTCTTTCTAAAAACTATAGTATAACTTTCCTGATTACACTTACCAAATGAAGGGTGGACAATAGTTATTTCACAGAATATGTAATTTACTATCATTAAGATGACAAATAATTCCATTAAAATGCAAAATAATAAACTAGAAATACTATCATAAAGGCTAATCAGTAATTTCATTTATCTGCACAATGTTTATTTTGTTCTTTTAAATTCTAATTTTATAAAAAAAGCTGAACACTAGACAGATTAACATTTTTTTTTTCTAAGTCTAAATACAACAAAAAGAGATAAAATAAAGTAGAAATACTTCAGAGACTTTCTTGTTGATTTTAGCCATTTTCATCTAAGTTTTTTATCAAAATAATTCATTTATTTATTTAAGTGTACTGAGCTGAGAAAATTGAAGATTGGCTCAGAATATTTTCATAAGTGACCAACGTTAATTAACAGTATTCTGATTAGCTGATTTGCTTTGTAGAAATAATGCGAATGGGATGAATTTAAAACATAATTTTTGGCAAATCAACTTACAATCGTAAAATGGACTTCTATAACTTTCAATCTCCCACCCTCCATCTGCTGTCAATGTCCTCCACTCATCATAGCCACCACTACATAGCTCTGACCTTCATCTTTGTCCCAGTAAATTTCTTTCTGTCCCTCCATATTTTCTGACCTATTGGCTCCTGTACATTTGAGCAAGGCCATTGCCAGTACCGCCTGACTGGCCCTCATGCAGGTGGCACGTAAAAGCACCCACTACACTCTCGGAGTGGTTGGCGTTAGGAAGGGCATCCAGCTGTAGAAACTCTGCCAGATCAGACTGGAGTCTGGTGCAGCCATCTGGTTTGCTAGACCTCAGTCGAATAATCCAACCCATGCTAGCATGGAAAGCGGACGTTAAACGATGATGATGATGATGATGATCTACAGGGTTTCCCTATTTTCAGATCTATTTACAGTACTATGTTGTTCTTACCCCCAACTCATATTACCATTTATCACCACCTTTTCCCTGAGCTATTTCTCCCCCATACTGTTATGTAACATTGACCACACCTCCACTCCAGAACATCATTCACAACAATAACCTCTGCCTCAATCTCAAATCGTCAATCACTCTCCTTTCACACTCCTATGAACTTATTCATCCATATCTCCCCATTTTTAGTTCATATTCTCCTTGACGGTATGCTCTGATATCTCATCACTAATATCTCTACACTCTTTCCAGCTACACCCACTCCTATATAATGTGAAGTAGCCATATATCTCTTCTATAGCAAGGTACTTGTACTTGTCTCTCTATCATACTTTAGCCTCTCAATGCCTGGTAAAAATCCACCTACATCTAGGAGGCTTTTTATTCTTTAACCCTTTAGCATTTAAACCAGCCAAATCCGGCTAAAAGTATTCTGCCTGTTTTATGTTCAAACTGGCCAGATCTGGTCTCTCACACCAACCCTACAATATCATCTTAAAATGAACAGCTACCTTATTGAAATCTCATAGCTACAAGATAATGCATGATTAGTTCAAAACAATGTGGATAAAGAAGCATTAATTTTGGCAGAATAATGTGAACACTAAAGGGTTAATCTTTCAAGTTACTTGGCAAACTTCATTTATGCTGGTGTCACAAAAAAACACCCCATACACACAGTAAAACGGTTGGCATGAGAAAGAGCATCCAACCATGACAACCATGCCAAAGCAGACACTGAAGTTCAATGCACTCCTCTGACTTGTCGGATTCTGTTAAACCCATGACATCATGGAAGACAGATGTTAAATGACTTTGATGATGAGGAGGACTTTAAATTATGTATGATAATAGAAACTTTGATGATAATAATAACAAAAATCATTTAATCTTAGACATAATACAGGAAGAAATCTTAACAAAAACAGGAAATGTTTTTCTGTTAAGTAAAATTCCATTCAGTGCGATTAAGATAATAAATACAATATGACTGACATAAAAATACATCAAAGTATTAAAACTGAACTCTAACATATAAATCTTTTGAAAATAGATTCAGGGACAATTCTTGTAAAGTTCTTGTCATTTTCTGTATGAACTTATTCCAAGTTTCACTCATTTATTGAGCTGTATAAAACATACATTTCTGAATAAGTTGTTTGCATTTTAAGTTTCATTCTTTTATTCTTTTCCCTTGTTTCAATCATTTGGCTATGGCCATGCTGGAGCATGGCCTTAAAGGGGTTTTAGTCAAAGAAAGGGACCCCAGAACTTATTTTTTGTAATACAGTTCTATATTTAAGAGATGAGGAATTATGTACATTATTTACATTCAACGGATATTTGTCCTCATTTTGTTTTTGGACTTTTGGCATACGGTTAGCTTAGTAGTATGCCAATTAAAGTACTTGCACTGTTTAGGCTAGTTAATGTCATCCACAGCTTTGTTATAATTGTCACTGGATCTATTTCAGGAATTCCTCAGTCTTCATTGAGCTTATAATGAGTGAGGGAAACAGAGTTAGCAAGAATTTTTATTAATTTAATCGTTTCAACCCATCAGGCATCTATCCCTTATGAGCATATAGCGTAGTGGTTAAGAGCGCGGGCTACTAACCCCAAGATTCTGAGTTCGATTCCAAGCAGTGACCTGAACAATAACAATAATAATAATAATAACATTGAAAAATACCTTAGGAATGAGAACTCAGGTTTGAAATTTCACCAAAACACCTGAAGAAGGCTGGAGGGTATATCAGCCGAAGCATTGTGTTAACAACAAACAAAATGAGAACAAATATCCGTCAGATGTAACTAATGTTAATCTTTGTAAGCCTAATACTTGTCAGTCTTTTTTGCTGAACTGCTAAGTTACATGACATAAATATACCAGTTGTCAAATGATGGTGGGAGGACAAACACACACACACACTGACGGGCTTCTTTCAATTTCCACCTACCAAATCCACTTACAAGGCATTGGTCAACCCAAGGTTATAGTAGAAGGCATCTGCTCAAGGTGTTACACAGTGGGACTGAACCCAGCACCATGTGGATGGGAAGCGAGCTTATTACTACAGAGCCACACCTGCGTTTATACACAAAATTATTTCAAATAATCCAATACACATACACACACACACACACACATGTACTTGCTCAAATATATATAATAGATATATAAATAAATATAAATAGATATAAAATAACATTAACAGTGATGCAGTTTACAGGTAGATAAGAGCTTAATATGAAAATAAGAAACTGGGTGGCAAGCTGGCAGAATCGTTAGCATGCCAGCCAAAATGCTTAGAGGCATTTTGTCCTCTTCGTGTTCTGAGTTCAAATTCTGTGAAGGGCAACTTTGCCTTTCAAATTTTTTCAGAGTTGATCAAAAGAGTAGCAATTGAGTAAACACGGGGGGTCACTGTAATCAACTATTCCCCTCCCCTGAACTTGTTGGCCTCATGTTAAGAATTGAAACCAATATGAAAATGAGAAATATTGAAAATATCTACAAACAGTGCTGTTAACTTAAAATATTCATGGTGGAATAAAATTGAAGTATAGCAACAGGGAAAGAGATATGCAAAATATTGAAAATATATTTAATGAGTGAACTGAGAATGCCACATGGTTAACACCCTAGCCCCAGTTCATGCCCTAGCCCCATTTGATGCCCTACCCACTGTCCTCATTAACATCATCTAGCTACAGGCAAGTAACCAGAAGAATTGTTTGGAAATTCAGAAGCAAACTGTAATGAAATGGAACTCACTATTGCCGGTATACATAGCTTTTATGCTGATAATCTCTCTATATATAAACGGTAAAATGTCTGTCTGTGTGTGTGTCCTTTATACAAATCTACAATTTTTCAGTTAGAGGGCTCGCACTTTCTATGGTCATTCAAAACCACCCAAGGGTGGTCGTGCACATCTTTACATTTCCCCAGTCACCCCGCAAAGCCATTAAAAAATCAATAGAAGTGACTTTTTTGTGAATCTTCTATCCAAAACCCAATCAAAATGCCCGAAACTTGATACGCCAATTGAATGCCAGCTAGCTGTATGTGATTGGTCGGAGATTTGGACAGTACTCGCGTATATGTGTGCACGCACGCAGCTGTATATGCATGCACTAGCATTATGACCTGGCATGCTAGTATAGCGATATTTATACAACTTTACCGAGTGTATTTCAATAATAAAGTTAACCGACATGATTACGAGATTATGAAGGTAGAAATGAATTGCCGGGTCATAGTGATAGTTTCTGATAAAAATGAACTGGTCTGGTGCTATATATGATAGCCTAAGACTACAAACTTTAAGATCTTCTTAATAAGTAAACAAAAAGAAATTAAATATATATGTTCTATGCAACTCCTTCCTTGTTCTTCATTTTAAATTCAAACTTCTAATCCCACCAAATATAATGTAAACATGATTATCTCCCTTGCATTTATTGGCCACAAAGGAACATTACATGCATACTTTTCTTTGTAAAGGGATTAAGTCGATTACATCGACCCAGTGCGAAACTGGTACTTTATTTATCGGCCCCGAGAGGATGAAAGGCAAAGTCGACCCCAGCAGAATTTGAACTCAGAATGTAACGACAGATGAAATACCGCTAAGCATTTCGTTAGCGCGCTGGACGAAATGCTTAGCGGTATTTCGTCTGAGTTCAAATTCCGCCGGGGTCGACTTTGCCTTTCATCCTCTCGGGGTCGATAAATAAAGTACCAGTTTCGCACTGGGGCGATGTAATCGACTTAATCCCTTTGTCTGTCCTTGTTTGTCCCCTCTGTGTTTAGCCCCTTGTGGATAGTAAAGAAATATATATTTCTGTATAATAGTGAAGAGTTGAAAAATAAATAAAAATACTCACTACTTTTTTTATATTAGAAGGAAAAACAGTGTTAAACCAACAGTAGTAGCAGACACCACATTAATAAGGTTACAAAAAAATAACCCCACCACCAATCCTCATTTCTATATCCACCCTTCTCAAAAACAAAACAGAAAGAACAATATATCAAGAGAAGTCCTTAAATAAGATTTAAATTTTAAGCCAAGCACAGATAATTACGTTATCTTATTACAACATGTTACTTTGACTCAAACTCGTTAAGTTCATTTACACACCTCAAGGATATAAAGAAACAAACAAGGCATAAAAAGTCAGAAGTACCATAATAAAAATTATAATAAATATCAATAATTATTTTGATAAAAAAAACTGAATAAGATCTATAAGAATAATATTTATAAAAATGTAAAAAATATTACTTAATGATAACTTTGAAGGAATTTTATTAATTCACTCAATAAACTTAGCTGTAGGAAGAAGATATAGTCACACACCAATTCTTCCAAACCTAAAGATTTTTGTTTCATGCTTTTAATAAGATTGGAACTTATTGCTAGAATCTGAGTTGAACATTTGTTTAAAAAAACATACATATAAAAATATTGGAATTTGATAAAAAAAAAATTAATAATTAAAGTAGACAATTAATCTTAGTATGCTTAATTTTTTTTTTTTACTTTAGATAAAATTTGACCAAGTCTCAAATGAATTTAAAGTTTATTGAGTCTACAAAGATTACTAATGATTCAGTGAAATATATATTAATCAATGTCATTGTAAAAGTTAATTAGAGTAAATATATATATATACACAGTATAAAATAATCTAAAAAATATATTGAAATGTTTCAAATGAATATAATAGACACAAATATGACTGTATGGTAAGAAATCTGATTCCCAACCACATGGTTCTGAGTTCAGTCCCACAGTGTGAAACCTTGGGCAAGTATCTTCTATTATAGCCTTGAGCTGACCAAAGCCTTTTCAGTGGATTTGACTGATGGAAACTGAAAGAAACCCCTTCATGTATGTATGTTTGTGTATGTGTGTGCATGTGTGTGTTTATCTCTAACATTGCTTGACAACTGGAGTTGGTTTGTTTACACCCCATAACCTAGTGGTTTGGCGAAAGAGACCAATAGAATAAGTACCAGTATTTAAAAAAAATACTGGGTTGATTTGTTTGACTAAAACGCTTCAAGGGAGTGCTCCAGCATGGCAACAGTCTAATGACTGAGGCAAGTAAAAGATAAAAGAGATGATGTTGCTGTTTGAGTATCCTCAGACCAGAGACCTGGCCAGAATACTTGCAACAGCATGGACTTTGCTAAAGGTACCCAAGAATCAGGTGTTAATGTTAAACGAGGCAACAGGTAAAGTCATTATACAAGTAGACCATAGCAGGATTTGAACTCTGAATGCAAAGAATAGGAACAAATACAAGGCTCCCAGTCTGTTGCTCTTGATTGCTATTTTATTTACCAAGCCTAAAAGACATAGGATTAAGAACAGTGGGTAGAGGGCAAAGCGCACCGACCCTTTTTTTTATGTGGTGGGGCTACAATGAAAATGCCTTTAAAACTGGGTTTGAACCCTCTCAGCAAATTTTGTTCTTGCACTTATGCCAGAAGAATGAAACGTAAAGTTGACAGCAGTATTTGAACTCAGAATATTAATTTGCTATTTTGTTAGTGTGTGTGTGGGGGGGACTCAAGCAATCAATTCAAATTCTCAAAAAATCAGAAAAATCTAAGAAAAATATTATTACTGGCCTTCAATCTTGTTATTGAAGTTTCAATGTTTTTGATAGTTTACAGACACTAAACTACATAAAACTACTTTAGGTTATAACAGCTGATGTACTATGGGAGATGTTACCTTTATCTTACAATAATGCTTGATAAATACAAATGTTTGTTTATTTTCTGCTGCTTATTGGAGATAACACGTACTTAGTTGAACGCTGAAGCTGAATATTACTGTTTCAAACGGATTCACAAATTTAGGAATCGGTATGGAATATTCATGTAAAGAAATACCTGATAAACATTAAGTCTTGCAGCATAACAATGTCCAAGTACTCAGTGTGTTGTTCAGAGACAAACATTTTAAGGATAAATGTGAAAGGTAGGAGAGTCCAGTTTGCTGGACATTGTTGTAGAGCTGAAAAAGAAGTAATTTCTACTCTTCTCCTCTGGAAGCCATCTACTCGCAATACCAGAGGGCGCACACTCTCCTACCCTGATGTAATCTCCAGGGATACAGGCATCCAGCAACAGGACCTCCGTACTGCCATGATGGCCGTGAAGTCTGGCGTAGCATGGTAAATTCCATTGTCTCGACCACGGTCGAACAATGATGATGATGATTAAGGATAAAACATATGTCTAAAATTGGTATTTTATAAACTAGAGCTAACAGTAAAATTTATTAAGAATCTACTGCACTTTAACAAGAGTCTTTAGTCTTTCATACATAATTGATTGTCCCAAAATTTTTTTTTTGCACATGGAATGCAGGAGACAATTTTGCAATAAAGTGCATGTAATATTTCTTGTACTGGTAGAATTGTTCGTAAGTGATAATTATGAATTGAAATCTAATAGTTTGAGAAACTGAAGTTGATGGAGCTAGCAGCATATCGTATTGATAAATACTTTAGATTAAATTAATTTATTCGATAATTACAAAAAATAAAAAAAGAATATCACAGTATTAATAGCAATGAATAAAACTCTATCATTAGAAATAAACGTATATTTTAAAAATTATGGGTGTATTTACAATACATTCACTAATTTTGTTTTCGAACAATTTTTAAGATTCAACTGATGATGATAAGGATATATATATATATTCATCATCATCATCATCGTTTAACGCCTGCCTGGGTTGGACGATTTGACTGAGGCCTGTTGAACCAGATGGCTGCACCAGGCTCCAATCTGATCTGGCAGAGTTTCTACAGCTGAATGCCCTTCCTAATGCCAACCACTCCAAAAACGTAGTGGGTGCTTTTACGTGCCACCAGCACTGGCAACAACCTCGCTCAAATGTTTTTTCACGTGCCACCGGCACAAGTGCCAGTAAGGCAATGCTGGTAACGATCATGCTTGAATGGTGCTTTTTATGTGTCACCGGCACAGAAGCCACTCAGCTGCTCTGGCAACGATCACACTCGGATGGTGCTCTTAGCGTTCCACTAGCATGGATGCCAGTCATTGAATTTGATTTTTATTTCACTTGCCTCAACAGGTCTTCGCAAGCAGAGTTTAGTGTCCAATGAAGGAAAGGTACGCATAAGTGGGCTGGTTACACCCTTAGCATAGGCCACAGGCTATGGTCTCACTTGGCTTGCCAGGTCTTCTCAAGAACAGCATATTTCCAAAGGTCTCGGTCACTAGTCATTGTATCCGAAGGTTGTGCTTCACCACCTTATCCCAGGTCTTCCTGGGTCTACCTCTTCCACAGGTTCCCTCAACTACTAGGGTGTGGCACTTTTTCACACAACTATCCTAATAATTCTTGCAACATGACCATACCAGTGCAGTTGTCTCTCTTGCACAGCACATCTGATGCGTCTTAGGTCCAATTTTTCTCTGAAGGTACTTACACTGTCGAGTTTGCACATATATATATATTTATATATATATATACTTTATTTGAACTCTGAGTAACAGCTTTTGTTATATTTCTGCTGCTTTGAAATAAAGCATATTACTCTACCTCTGGTATTTGAGTACTCTTTTTTCGACCTTGTTCTCTCTCTCTTTCTTTCTTGCTGTCAGTCTGTCTGTCTCTCTCTCTCTCTCCCCTTCTCTCTCTTGCTGTCTGTATCTCTCTCTCCTTCTCTCTCTCCCTCTTTTGCTGTCTGTCTGTCTCTCTCTGATATGTGGGCATGTCCCCCCTTTGTATCTATCTCTTATAAGTTGGAAACTGGTGTTGGACTTTTTATGTCCCAACTTAATGGTTCAGCAAAAGATATTGATAGACTAAGTACCTGTGTTATAATAACTACCGGGGCCATTTTAATTGATTGAGCCCTTCATGGTAAAATCTCTGTATGGTTGTAAACTGGAACAAGAATAAAAAGAAATTAAACTATGCTTTATTTTTATCATCATTATTAAATAAACATCGACAACTGGCATCCGTGCTAGCGGGGTGCAAGAGCACCATATGAGGGTGATCGTTGACAGAGCAGCCAACTGGCTCCATGCCGGTGGCACATAAAAGGGCATCATTCGGGCGTGATTGTTACCAACGTCGCTTCACTGGCACCTGTGCTGGTGGCATGTGTAAAAAGATTCGAGCGAGGTCGTTGCCAGTACCGCCTGACTGGCCCCCATGCCGGTGGCATGTAAAAAGCACCCACTGCAATCTCGGAGTGGTTGGCATTATGAAGGGCATCCAGCTGTAGAAACACTGCCAGATCAAGATTGGAGCCTGGTGCGGCCGTCTGGTTCGCCAGCCCTCAGTCAAAATCGTCCAACCCATGCTAGCATGGAAGGCGGACGTTAAACGATGATGATGATGATGATGATGGTAACCAGATCTTGTAAAACAGAAGAATTGGAAGAAATTAGAGATGCACTGTTTTGTCAAAAAGCAAGAAAAGTTTAATACTCTTCACTCTTTACTCTTTTACTTGTTTCAGTCATTTGACTGTGGCCATGCTGGAGCACCGCCTTTAGTCGAGCAAATCGACCCCAGGACTTATTCTTTGTAAGCCCAGTACTTATTCTATCGGTCTCTTTTGCCGAATCGCTAAGTGACAGGGACGTAAACACACCAGCATCGGTTGTCAAGCAATGCTAGGGGGACAAATACAGACACACAAACACACACACACATACATATATATATATACATATACATATATACGACAGGCTTCTTTCAGTTTCCGTCTACCAAATCCACTCACAAGGCATTGGTCGGCCCTGGGCTATAGCAGAAGACACTTGCCCAAGATGCCACGCAGTGGGACTGAACCTGGGAACCATGTGGTTGGTTAGCAAGCTACTTACCACACAGCCACTCCTGTGCCTATACTTCAGAAATTTCTTCTTCTTCTTTTGAATTGGGGTAAGGGTGGGGGTGGGGTGCACAGAGGTCTTAACACAAGACTGCAAATTAGCCAATGATCCAGTTTTCTACTTTGCTTGCTATGATTACCCAGAAGTCAATTTATCTACCAAAAAAAAAACCCTAAAATAGTAGTAAAACAGTCAAAGAAGAAAGAATAACAGGAGTGATTGGTAATAACAGATCGTAGAACAACAGGTCTGGAGATCTATGAAATGATGAGAAATATGATATCTTTTATAAAGCTTCTGCTAATGTAGGTAACAAGCCAGAATAGACAGAATAGACACAGCTGCTGTCAAATAACGCAAGGCAAAAGAAATTATCAGAGCAGTTAGGAGAAGAAAACCACAGCTGCAACTAACAATACTGAAATCAATGCGGATTTCTTTATCTTTTTACCTTCTCAAATGACCTTTCCAACACATTCAACTTGCATTATGGAAGAATTACGGAATGTTTTAGTTTGATTTTTATCATAGCAAATTTGAAAAAAGTAAAATATATATAGCAAAAGAAACAGCTTAACCTTATTTTAAATTTAATTTTAATTGATGATGGATTAACAGAATCATTAACCCTTTCGTTACCAACCCGGCTGAAACCTGCTCTGGTTCTGTAGTATAAATGTCTTGTTTTCATAAGTTTTGAATTAAAATCTTCCACCAAACCTTAGTCACAGTTTATGTTCCTAACACTAGCTTTATGATAACTAAGTTATTTTACTAAATTCTTAGCTATATTTAAAATAATTGAAAGAAACACAGAGCATCTCAAAATAAATACAGTAATGAAAGGGTTAAAATATATAATAGAGAAACAATTCTTAACCCTTTTGATACCAACCTGGCTGAAACTGGCTCTGGCTCTGTAGTACAAATGTCATGTTTTCATAAGTTTTGAATTAAAATCTTCCACCAAACATTAGTCACAGTATATGTTCCTAACACTAGCTTAATGATAAGTTATTTTAATAAATTCTTTGTTATAATTAAAATATTTGAAAGAAACACAGAGCATCTCAAAACAAATATGGATATGAAATGGTCAAGAAGTCAGACAAAATGCCTTTTAAATTCAAATCTCACTGGGGCCAACTTTACCTTTCGTCCTTCCAGTAATATCAGTTAAAAATAAATACAGTCAACTACTACACTTGATTTATATTCCTATAAAACATTTTAGATGTGAATGGAATTATAATGAAATAAGAAAACAATGAACAAATACATAATCTCTTAAATTTCAATTATTATTTCATGACATCTATAACGGAAGACTTTTACTGTTACTTTAAGTAATATATTGTTCAACGTGAGACACATCTAACTAATTATCCTCATTTATGTCCACTCTTCCAAACAAATAAATAGAATAAACAACAAGGAGAAAAAAAATAAAGAATCAGATTTAGTCATATTTTTAATCACATCTTCAGTTTTTCTCAACTATTTTATCACAACTTGTCTGTAGACAACTCCAGCGCTCTGCTTTTAATCCATAATCGATTTTCATCATCAACATTCATTATGCATAAAAATTTTAGCATATTAAAATTTCATTGTAAATATAAATACACAGAGTGTGAAAATATAGGTGTGTAAATGCTAGGTGTAAAATTGATTATTTTTAAGTGTTTTGGTTTGACAGAAATTCTTAACTCTACTTAGCATGGATTGATTAGTTTTTAGCATTTGCACTGATGATGAAACTCCATTTATTTAGATATTACAAAAAAATTAGGCTATAAGATTAAATGAGGTACTTATTATATAATAAACATGAGAGTCAAGACTATTGAAAGGGTTGCAAGACGCAACGAAAATTTTAGGAAAATAAAAATAAGAAATAAGTGGAAATTTTACCGGTGTGTGTGTTACATCATAAGGCACAAAAAGAAAATGACTCTCTCCAGACACAACAGAATATGCTTCAACACACGAACTCATATAAAGAATCTTGCAAACCAAATCCAGAAACGAAATATAATAAGCTTTAGCCAAGGTAGCAAGACATTGAGAAACACCGTCTTCTGCTGTCTGAAAATCAAGACAGCTACCCGACACCTCCACTTCATTAAAACATGCATCTCCTCCAAGCTATACACAAAATCTGAGAGTCAAGACTATTGAAAAGGTTGCAAGACGCAACGAAAATTTTAGGAAAATAAAAATAAGAAATAAGTGGAAATTTTACCGGTGTGTGTGTTACATCATAAGGCACAAAAAGAAAATGACTCTCCCCAGACACAACAGAATATGCTTCAACACACGAACTCATATAAAGAATCTTGCAAACCAAATCCAGAAACGAAATATAATAAGCTTTAGCCAAGGTAGCAAGACATTGAGAAACACCGTGTTCTGCTGTCTGAAAATCAAGACAGCTACCCGACACCTCCACTTCATTAAAACATGCATCTCCTCCAAGCTATACACAAAATCTGAGAGTCAAGACTATTGAAAAGGTTGCAAGACGCAACGAAAATTTTAGGAAAATAAAAATAAGAAATAAGTGGAAATTTTACCAATGAGTGTGTTACATTATAAAGCACAAAAAGAAAATGACTCTCCCCAGACACAACAGAATATGCTTCAACACACAAACTCATATAAAGAATCTTGCAAACCAAATCCTAAAACGAAACATGAATAACATACACTAAATATACTTTTATGCTTGGAATTACTTTTGTATATTCCAGTTTTTTAATATACTGTCAAGAAGGGCATCTCTATATCTATAAATGGCAAAATGTCTGTCTGTGTCTGTCTGTGTCCTTTATACAAATCCATAATTTTTCAGTTAGAGGGCTTGCACTTTCTATGGTTATTCAAAACCGTCCAAGGGTGGTCATGCACATCTTTACATTTCCCCAGTCACCTCGCAAAGCCATTAAAAAATCAATAGAAGTGACTTTTTTGTGAATTTTCTATCCGAAGCCCGATCAAAATGCCCGAAACTTGATACGCCAATTGAATGCCAGCTAGCTGTATGTGATTGGTCGGAGATTTGGACAGTACTCATGTGTATGTGCGCACGCATGCAGCTGTTGCCGGGTCATAGTGCTAGTCTAACCATAAAATTCTACCTCTAAAGTCCATTCCAATCCTTTTCAGCATGGAACAATAGACATAAAAATGATTTAGATTCAATCCCATATTTCCTTGCTTCTTGTCACACAGCACAACAATTAAAGTATATATTATTTATTATTCATCTGAGCAAACTATCCTTTATCTCCAGAAAAGGTGAGCCTCGATTTAGTGTCAGAGATCAGACCTTAATGATCAGGTTTATTGAGATTGTAGGGTATGTACTAAATGAACGCCGGGTCACAGTGCTAGTGCATGCATATACAGCTGCGTGCGTGCACACATACACGTGAGTACTGTTCAAATCTCCGACCAATCACATACAGCTAGCTGGCATTCAATTGGCGTATCAAGTTTTGGGCATTTGATTGGGTTTTGGACAGAAAATTCACAAAAAAGTCACTTCTATTGATTTTTTAATGGCTTTGCGGGGTGACTGGGGAAATGTAAAGATGTGCACGACCACCCTTGGGTGGTTTTGAATGACCATAGAAAGTGCGAGCCCTCTAACTGAAAAATTGTGGATTTGTATAAAGGACACGCACACAGACAGACATTTTGCCGTTTATATATAGAGAGATTATATGCATGTGTGTGTGTGTGTGTGTATGTGTGTGTGTGCGTGTAAGTTGATTGACTACATATTAGTCTGTAAATGACAAAGAACAAATTTTAAATTTTTTTCCAGCTTCCCGCATTTTTTGATCTAAACTTTCACAATAAAGATGTATAAATATAAAAGAATAGACTTCCAAATTACGCAAATTATATTCATTTTGGAATGAGATGATGATTCTTCCTGTGGTTGTGGAACAACAATGTCATTCTACATCACAAAAAATAATTCTCATCCTTCGTCAGTCACAGAAATAAGTTCACTCTTTTTGCAAACCAGTTTCTGTTACTTTGTGCGTTACCAGCATCGCCTTACTGGCACCTGTGCCGGTGGCATGTGTAAAGGATTCAAGCGAGGTCATTGCCAGTACCGCCTGACTGGCCCTGTGCCGGTGGCATGTAAAAGCACCCACTACACTCTCAGAGTGGTTGGTTTTAGGAAAGGTATCCAGCTGTAGAGACTCTGCCAGATCAGATTGGAGTCTGGTGCAGCCATCTGGTTTACCAGCCCTCAGTCAAATCGTCCAACCCATGCTAGCATGGAAAGCAGACGTTAAACGATGATCATGATGATGATGATGTTGTGAAATCAACAAATCCTTTTAAACCATCATTTTTTAAAATTCAGTAGCAGAGGAAAGCTGGCAGAATTGTTAGCATGTCAGACAAAATGCCTGGTGGTATTTCTTCAAGGTCTTTATGTTTTGAAATCAAATCCTACTGACATCAACTTTGTCTTTCATCCTTTCCAGGTTAATAAAATAAAAGAACGAGCCAAATACTGGGGTCAATGTACTCAACATGCCCCTCCCCTCAAAGTTACTGGTCTTGTGCCAAAATTAGAAAAAAATTAATAAATACAGAAAAATTTGTTTTTTGTGCAAGGAATCACAAGCATTATACAAACACTTTCTCTCAGACATTCTATTTGCAGATAACAGTTTGATATTCAGCTACATAATACAGTAATGGCGACTGGTCAGTTGCTTTATTGGGATGATAATACTACTCATGTGATGATATTGCCGATTGGCCAAACTTATCAAAATGTGTAAAGAAGAAAATATTACAAAATCCATGGTTTTTACAAATTAATGTACAACTTTTTTAATAGGGACAATCATCATCATCATTTAACGTCCGCTTTCTATGTTAGCATGGGTTGGAAAATTTAACTGAGGTCTGGCGAACCAGACTCCAATCTGATCTGGCAGAGTTTCTACAGCTGGATGCCCTTCCTAATGCCAACCACTCTGAGAGTGTAGTGGGTGCTTTTACGTGCCACCAGCATGAGAGCCAGTTTGGTGTTACTGGCAACAGCCATGCAGAAATGGTGCTTTTTATGTGCCACCTGCACAAGAGGCAGTCCAGTAGCACTGGCAATGACCTCGGTCGAATGTTTTTTTCACGTGCCACCAGCACAAGTGCTAGTATGGCGACGCAGGTAACTATCATGCTCGAATGGTGTTTTTAACGAACCACCGGCATAAAGCCCAGCTTGCTGCTCTGGCAACAATCTCACTCGTATGGTACTCTAAGCGCTCCACTACTAACGGATGCCAGTCACCGAGTTTGATTTCGATTTCACTTGCCTCATAGAGCCTAATTGAGTATTAAGAATAAAACAGATCTAACTTGGATTACTCAGTTTCAACACAAGAAAAAGGAAAAGAAGTGATATCACTTTAAACAGGAGTTTAAAGTATGTGATTTCTAACAACCTATTCGGTAAATATATAATGAGAAGAGTGGTTTTTGAACCAGTTTTCAGTGACTAAATGAGTAGACATACTAATTGATATAGTAAAATTAAAGAATTCAAATGGTTTAAAACTAACTCATTTCATAAATCCAACAGAATTTCTTCAATTATCTGTCCTGACAGGCAAGGATGCAGAGTTCACAACTGCAGTCTTCATCAATCAATACAACTTATGCAACTTCATCCTAACTACTCACAAATATTTAAATCATCAAAACATACCAAAATGTCATGGCAACACCATTTAATTAGTTACATTATCAATTATTAAATTAGGCACAAATAGCTGGTTTATGTTATCAGCTAGCTACTTCTACTGAATTTTAAAGAATCTAAATGACCATGCGGTAAATGATTCTACACTGACAGCACTGGAAACTTTGGTCATATGTTAAGTAGACAAAAAAGCAGACCAAATTCATGTCTTCACTGCTACTCTCATCGTCATCATCATCATCATCGTTTAACGTCCGCTTTGCATGCTAGCATGGGTTGGACAATTTTGACTGAGGGCTGGCGAACCAGATGTCTGCACCAGGCTCCAATCTTGATCTGGCAGAGTTTCTACAGCTGGATGCCCTTCCTAACGCCAACCACTCTGAGAGTGTAGTGGGTGCTTTTTACATGCCACCAGCACGGGGGCCAGTCAGGCAGTACTGGCAATGACCTCGCTCAAATCTTTTTACACATGCCTCCGGCACAGGTGCCAGTAAGGTGACGTTGGTAACGATCAAGCTCGAATGGTGCCCTTTTACATGCCACAGCACAGGGGTCGGTCAGGCGGTACTGGCAATGACCTCGCTCAAATCTTTTTACACATGCCTCCGGCACAGGTGCCAGTAAGGCGACGTTAGTAACGATCACGCTCGAATGGTGCCCTCTTACATGCCACGGCACAGGGGTCAGTCAGGCAGTACTGGCAATGACCTCGATTAAATCTTTTTACACATGCCACCGGCACAGGTGCCAGTAAGGCAACGTTGGTAACGATCACGCTCGAATGGTGCCCTTTTACGTGCCATGGCATGGGGGCCAGTCAGGCGGTACTGCCAATGACCTCGCTTGAATCTCTGAAGCCCAATATTGTAGAATATGCTACTCTAAAGACCAAGATTGTAGAAGATGCTACAAAACCATTCTAGATAATGGCATATTCAAAGTGCAATATTTTTTTTACTTTATTCTAAAGAATTTGATTGATTAATTCTAGATATTGGTTTGTTGTTGCAGAGCTAACAAGAGTTACTCAACAACCACAACAACAACAACAACAAGTAAAGAAAGGAAGGAAACGGACACCACAAAATACTGAGTAGATATAGATCAAAATATGTGAAAACTGAAGCAGAAAAATATTTGTATATTTTGGGGTGAACAGAATGCTAATACCGAAATATGAATATCATAAAATGGTATTTTCTTGTACTGATATTATAAACAATACTAGGATAAACAATAAAGGCGTAGGAGTGGCTGTGTGGTAAGTAGCTTGCTTACGAACCACATGGTTCCGGGTTCAGTCCCACTGTGTGGCACCTTGGGCAAGTGTCTTCTACTATAGCCTCGGGCCGACCAAAGCCTTGTGAGTGGATTTGGTAGACGGAAACTGAAGGAAGCCCGTTGTATATATGTATATATATATATATATATATATATATATATATATATATATATATATATACGTGTGTATGTTTGTGTGTTGTGTTTGTCCCCACCAACATCGCTTGACAACCGATGCTGGTGTGTTTACGTCCCCGTAACTTAGCGGTTCGGCAAAAGAGACCGATAGAATAAGTACTAGGCTTACAAAGAATAAGCCCTGGGGTCGATTTGATTCGACTAAAGGCGGTGCTCCAGCATGGCCACAGTCAAATGACTGAAACAAGTAAATGAGAGTAATACTTATAAATATAATAACTTAAAAATATTCTAGAAAGAAATACCTAAGGTTGAATAAAAGATGATATGTGTGTGTGTGTGTGTGTGTGTGTGTGTGTGTGTGTGTTTTATATAGGATAAAGTCTACACAAACTCTGGCAAAAAAACAACTAAAGATAAACATTGAGGAGTTTTTAACTAGCTCCTCTAAGTCGACCAACTGGCAGTTTTTATAAGATAAGCTAAAAAAGTGTTAGCACCAGAAGTAAAAAAAATAAACATTGAGATAAAGTAAACTTCCTTCCATTATCCTCCTTCTTTGATTCCTTGACACTTCTTTTTCAGACAGGTATCACAATCTTATAAACATCACACAAATTCTTACAAATAGGTCTAAAATTACTACCCTGGAAAATGTTTTGGATCTATGATTGTATTACAAAATTAACAAAAGTTAAAAATAAATAAAAAAAAAAATAAATAATAATAATAATAAAATAAAGAAATAAAAAATCCATGCTGCAACCAAATTTTCTAAATTCCACTCTAGAAAAAAAAAATTCTTGTAAGCTATTTCCTATGAAACTTATGATGCAGACTGAGTTATCCTCCCTGTTTCTCACCAACTCATAATAGTAATATCCACCTGCTCTTCTAAAATCAGTACACCTACAGAACTAGCTTGATGGAGGTGTCAAGTTACAGTTTCTACAGCAGTTTATCATTTGGTCAACACAGATTATTATCTAAGCACTTAAAATGTGTGAGATAATGGATTCTGTAACTGCATAGCATACTTAAAAGATAAAATATTAAGTTACTTTAAAATAGAAATAAATTTTAAAAAGAAAAAAAAACTCAGAAAAATACTAAAGGTAAGTTAACACAGGTAAATATTAAAGATAATAGTTAATTTTATCAACTAAATCTGCTTACAATAACCATTTTCACACACTGCACGTTACCTTTGGAGTTTTCCATATGACGAGGTCTATATGCAGGGTGAGCTTATGCAAGCATATCAAGTTGCCCATTCATTGTTGGTAGATAATAGTTGTGTATAAGTTTACATATTATATACATACATATAAATTAGTCGGAGAAGCAGTAACGAGTGAAAATTCTGAAAATAATAATAATAATTATAAGCTTAAAGCTTACAAGCAATCACTGTGCATTTTGGCTAAAGAAAATAGCCGAATATCAGACACTGAGATAAAGTAAACTTCCTTCCATTATCCTCCTTCTTTGATTCCTTGACACTTCTTTTTCAGACAGGTATCACAATCTTATAAACATCACACAAATTCTTACAAATAGGTCTAAAATTACTACCCTGAAAAATGTTTTGGATCTTTAGCCAATATACAATGAATGCTTATAAGCTAACCTTATAACTACTACTACTACTTCTATTATTATTATTATCATTATTCAGTAGTTTTATTTTTATAGCGTGCTTTCACTTCACTACCGAGCGCAGCTGTGTCCCTTGGGTATGTGCTGTGATTTGTTGTGATGCTCTGATGGTTATTGTATGGAAAGTGTTCTGCGTAGGATGTGTGCAGTGCCTAGTAGTGCAATTTTCTGTATGTTATATGTGTTTGTAAGTCCTGGTGTTTTTGTTATGTATTTGTCTGAATATTTTTTTATCATGCCTAATGCACCTACTATGATAGGAATTGTTTCTGTTTTCAGATTCCACATTCTAGTTACCTCTATTTCCAGGTCTTTGTATTTTGAGAGTTTCTCTATTTCTTTTAGAGACACGTTGTCATCTGCCGGTATTGATACATCAATTAGAAAGCATTTTTTTTCTTCATGATCTCTGACAACTATATCTGGTCTGTTGGCCTTAATTTCTCTATCTGTGTGTATCGGCATATCCCAGAGTATGGTTGCTTTCTCGTTTTCTGTGACCTTTTCTGGTGTGTGCCTATACCATCTTTTTTCTGTTGTTATTCCATAATGTTGGCATAGCTTCCAATGTATGTAGGTTCCTATTATTATTATTATTATTATTATCGTTATTACTCTTAAGGCGGCGAGCTGGCAGAATCATTAGCACACCAGGTGAAATGCTTAGCGGTATTTCATCTGCCGCTACGTTCTGAGTTTAAATTCCACCAAGGTCGACTTTGCCTTTCATCCTTTCGGGGTCGATTAAATAAGTACCAGTTATGCACTGGGATCGATATAATCGACTTAATCCTTTTGTCTGTCCTTGTTTGTCCTCTCTGTGTTTAGCCCCTTGCGGGTAGTAAAGAAATAGATATTTCATCTGCCACTACATTCTGAGTTCAAATTCCACTGGTGTCGACTTTGCCTTTCATCTTTTCGGGGTCGATTAAATAAGTAGCAGTTATGCACTGGGGTCGATGTAATTGACTTAATCCCCTCTCCCAAGCTGCCTTTGTGGCCAAAATTTGAAATTATTTTTATCATTATTATTAAGCCTATATTATTATTATCATTATTATTATTATTATTATTATTATTTACAAACAGAGAAGTGACTGTGTGGTAAGTAGCTTGCTTACCAACCACACAGTTCTGAGTTCAGTCCCATTGTGTGGCACCTTGGAGATGTGTCTTCTACTATAGCCTCAGGTCAACCAAAACCTTGTGAGTGGATTTAGCAGATGAAAACTGGGGTTGATTTGTTCCACTAAAGGCATGGACACAGTCAAAATAAATTAAACAAGTAAAAGAATAAAAGAACATATGTGTGTGTGTGTGTGTGGTGTGTGTGTGTGTGTGTGTGTGTGTATAGATAGATAGATAGATAGATAGATAGATAGATAGATATAAATGAATTTTTTTTGAAAGAAAAGCTTAACACTAACTTCAAAGTTTTGGGTTGCTTGCCATCAACAGATCAATGAAACTAAATCAGTGAGCAATCCTTCAGTTTAATGGTATATTTATTTTATATACCACTTCACATAAAAACAAACACTAACATATATATATACTATTGTGTCTGGGAGAGTCATTTTCTTTTCATGCCTTATAATGTAACACACTCACCGGTAAAATTCCACTTATTTCTTATTTTTATTGTCCTAAAATTTTCGTTTGCCTCTTGCAACCTTTTCAATAGTCTTGACTCTTGAATAGTCAAGACTATTGAAAAGGTTGCAAGAGGCAAACGAAAATTTTAGGAAAATAAAAATAAGAAATAAGTGGAATTTTACCGGTGAGTGTGTTACATTATAAGGCACGAAAAGAAAATGACTCTCCCAGACACAATAGTATATGCTTCAACACACGAAATCATATAAAGAATCTTGCAAACCAAATCCAAAACCGAAATATATATATATATATATATATATATACAAAAATAAATAGATGTTAGTTCCAGGGATCAAGGTATAGGAAGAAAGTTAGTTTCGAGCAATCTGCTGTGAATATAAAAAAAAACAACTTTCAGGAACAATAGTGGTTTATTGATACGGAGGGTTGCGGATTAAAAAAAATTTTTTATCAAAGAATGATGAACTGAAAAGAAGTTCTTTTTATATTCCAGGGTTGCCAATTGTGTGTAAAAGAATACAAGAGTTACAGAATGGAGTATGGAATAACTGGGCTACATGTTTCGTAGCAAGTGGAACCTCAGAAGTGGTGATAATTTAAGTGAGGTGTATACTACCTATTTCTTTACTACCCACATGGGGCTAAACACAGAGAGGACAAACAAGGACAGACAATCGGATTAAGTCGATTATATCGACTCCAGTGCGTAGCTGGTACTTATTTAATCGACCCCGAAAGGATGAAAGGCAAAGTCGACCTCGGCGGAATTTGAACTCAGAACATAGCGGCAGACGAAATATTGCAAAGCATTTCGCCCAGCGTGCTAACGTTTCTGCCAGCTCGCCGCCTTAGGTGTATACTACCGGCTACTCTTCAGGTCAAGGATATCTTGATTAGATTAACCCTTTAGTATTCAGATTATTTTGTTAAGTGTAATGCTTATTTATTTATGTTGATTTGAATAACTCATTCATTATCTTGTAGCTTTGAGATTTTGATGATGTTATTGTTTATTTTTAGCATGGCATTGTAGGATTTATGCAAGAGGCTGGATCCAGTCAGTTTGAATGTAAAACAGGTAGAATATTTTGGGCTGGATATGGCTGGTTTAAATGCCAAAAGGTTAAAGCCTATGTTGTCTCCCAAGGAGGAACATGTTGATGCAAAGAGGATTCAGTCAGAATGTGTAGAGCGCACAGTATGTGATGGATGTAAAAATTTGGGGAGAAATAATACAAGAAAGGAAGAAAGGAGAGTAAGAAAAATAAATAAATAAAACAGAATAAAATAAAATATAAAGGAGTGAGAGAAAGGAGAAATTGAACAGGATGGTAGTAGACAATATAGTGATTCCAGCTTAATCATAGAATTCAGGAGTGGGATTGGCATTTGAAGGGAAGAGAAATTGGAGGGGAGAGGGTGGGGAAATGTTTTTGGTCATGGGGTGAAAAAGAAAGTATGTCTAAATAAAGCAAGGTATTTAAGTATGGCTAGAGGTTGTTTGTAGTTGAGGGGAGCTTTTATGGCCGAAAGGTGTAGATTGATACAAAAAAAAAGGAAAAAAAGAGAAGGTATGAAATGGTGGAGGTATATGTAGGTGCATGTATTTGTACATTTACTGGATGAGGGAGTAGAAATATAAGGAGAGAAGAATATTTTAGGTAGTAAGTAAAAATATGGATAGAGAATTGTAACTGATGGTTAAGGAATTAAAAGGGGAGAAAAAAATATTGTTGGTTTAATACACAGTGGTAATGAGGTTGGATGATTGGGTGTGCCCTACAATATACCAGGTATAAACATTCAATTGAATACATCCCCATGTAGGACATCCCTCTCTCAACTAAACCCAAAACAAAAAAAAAACCCAGTTCTCAGCTCCCATATGATAGACCTAATACCCCCTACACCATCCCTCCAATACCCACCCAAACATTGGAGTAGTAAACAACCTAATAACTGACACCTCTACCAAATAACTCCTAATCCTATATACATTACAAGCCACCAAAACAGACATCAACATACACATCCAAAACTTTATCTCCACCTAGGTAACCTCACATATCCAATTGGATTAAATGAACTAGAAACCAAGACATCATATGGTTCCATCCCCACTTCACCCTTAACATCTAGACTTGAGTATCCAAACTCATCTTTGCTCTACTAGAAAAAGGTTCCCCCTTAGAAAAAGGTTTAACCTCCAATCTATAAAATTGTCCTATTTTGCCACCATTAACATTGCCAGAGTTATCTAACATCTTAACAACACGAAACTCTGAAATCCACCAACGGCCAACCCCCGACCCTAGTCAATTAATTCAATATAACCACCAACTCCATACATATAAACCCAAAATACCAACTGACCCCCGTAACAAAAACGCTCATAACTATAGTGCCAAAGCGGCAAGCTGGCAGAAACGTTAGCATGCCAGGTGAAATGCCTTGCCGTATTTCGTCTGCCATTACGTTCTGAGTTCAAATTCCACCGAGGTGGACTTTGCCTTTCATCCTTTCGGGGTCGATAAATAAAGTACCAGTTACGCACTGGGGTCGATGTAATCAACTTAATCCGTTTGTCTGTCCTTGTTTGTCCCCTCTATGTTTAGCCCCTTGTAGGTAGTAAAAAAATATATAACTATAGTGCCATTGCTAACAGCCAACCCTTAAATCTACCACAACACCCAAATACACCTCCTGGCATAATAGAGAATACCACAAAGGATACCACCGGACACAATACATATCATACCATACAACTCAAAAATACCAAGATCAACTCCTTAATAAATGATAACCTGAGCACCAAGTATTAGATTGTTCCGAAAATAATGGCTGCTCTAAGTGTTGTGTTTTGAAACACAATTTTATCATAGTATTTTAATTATATTTTAGGTGAATTTCAACATACTTAGTAATTGATGTATGCTCTTTAATAATTTTCTACTTATTTCAGACAGAAAACGTTCTTGAAGCATAGGCGCCCTTAATTATGAACATGACAAAAAAGGACCTTTGCTTACTTTTTCCTTGGATGACACCATCCCTTCATGAGGCTAACATAACCTCTAATCGAATTTTATACAATCAAGATACATATACTCATAGTAACACATTTTTATATAGGTATGCCACCAACTTTCTGGTATCCTTTGTTCTAAAGCCTTAACTGTTTTGCCAGATCATCACCAACACACCTCTAAACTAATAATTATACACTAATTACTAATTATATCACACAGCTTGTGTACCAAAACATCATTGTCATTTTTTTCAACAGTTCTACTTAATGGGTATGTGGGGTATTTTGAAAATACCTCATGGAGTGACAACCGTACCCTGGATTTATGAGCTGCCTCTGGCAAGGCATAGCACCCATTCAGCTACCCTGCCAAGTATATGGCGAAGTCATGGGACTACAGTATAGTGGATTGTGAAGAGGTAGTGTAAGAGCTACTCATAATTTTCATCAGGTTTTAAGGAGGTGTTGGACCGTCAATTATCAGAAAATTAATAGTGTGGTGTACCTATACGTCTATCTTGAAGTATACAATATCAAAGTGCTGTATGAGCATTTAACAAGAAGTCAAAATGCTCAGATTGAGAGAGAGAGAGAGAGAGAGAGTGAGTGAGTAAGTGAGTGTATGTGTATGTGTGTGTCTGTCTGTGTGAAAAATTTCGTATTTATTCAACAATATGAGATTTCTAGTAATTTGTGTTGAATAAAAAAAATTACAATATCATACAAATGATCTCTTTGAGGTGATGACTCAAACTTTTTATCTCAATGTTCTCTGACACTAACTTATATATTTATCTCCATAACAAATAACAAGCCTTTAATTGTAAGAACATTCTTGTAAAAAAGTAAGCATAGGTATCTTATCGCACATTAATCGCAGAACAACTACAAAGTATGTCAAATAAAATAGTCTTCCATTTTCCCTTTTATCAACCTTACTGTTATATAAGCTTACATTTTGATAATATATATTTATTTCTTTACTACCCACAAGGAGCTAAACAAAGAGAGGACAAACAAGAACAGACAAAGGGATTAAGTCGATTACATCGACCTCAGTGCGCAACTGGTACTTAATTTATCGACCCCGAAAGGATGAAAGGCAAAGTCGACCTCGGCGGAATTTGAACTCAGAACGTAATGGCAGACGAAAAACGGCCACGCATTTCGCCTAGCGTGCTAACGTTTCTGCCAGCTCACTGCCTTTTGATAATATATATTAGTTACCATTTCATATTCCTTTTGTGAGATATTTGTTGTTTCAATTCCCAAGATAAGCAAATGGAAGCCTCTAAATAGTTATTCAACATGTTAGGGATAGCAGCTAAATTTTCCTCATCCGTACGTGGTTGATGCCAGCACCACCTTGACTGGCTTCCATGCCGGTGGCACGTAAAAAGCACCCACTACACTCACGGAGTGGTTGGCGTTAGGAAGGGCATCCAGCAGTAGAAACACTGCCAGATCAGACTGGAGCCTGGTGCAGCCTGCTGGCTTCCCAGATCCCCGGTCGAACTGTCCAACCCATGCTAGCATGGAAAACATACGTTAAACGATGATGATGATGAAGACTGTTACTTTCACTTAAAAATAAAAGGATTGAATAATGTTGACTAAGAGAAACTAGACCTGAAAAAAGATGGGATGGTCATGGCTGAATTGGCATAGGGTCATTTAATCGAAAATCATTTAGGATGAAACAATAATGATTATCCATCCTTGGTTAAATTCTAACCCAACTTCATTGCAAGAAGGAAACAAAGAGGATTAAATAATTATATTTTATGGAAAGCTTAAAAGAAAAATGGTTCAGTAAATTGATGTATTTTCTGGGTTTTTTTAAATTTTTTAATTTTTTTTTACGAGATGACTTATGTCACACTTCTCCACATCATTTTCAATGCATTTTTATATCTTTTTGTTTCCATGAGACTGGAATTTCTTTACAGAAGCCTTTCTCATGATATTGAAGTTGTGTATTTATGAAAATTTTGGAATTCGTTAATGCGGAACATGTTTTTTCCGTTCTTTCTTCCATATTCATTAACCTTCATGTAACATAGAAGTTAATGGGGAAATAGGTTTTGTGTTATGGAACTCCACATCATGGCAAGATTTTCAAGAGTACAATACTTTCATAACACAGGGGATGCCAATGATATAAAACTAGTTTTATATACCATCCATTACAATCATAATCATTTAACATTCTTGTCCTATGTTGACATGGGTTCGATGATTTGACAGAATCCTTTGGATTCAAGGGTCACATCATACTCCAGTGTCAGATTTGGCAATGGTTTCTATGGCTGGATGCCCTTCTTTATGCCAACCACATTACAGTGTATACTATATACACGAAAAATTATTTAATAAATGTTAATTTATATACACCATTTAATCAATTATTTATATCAGAAAGTGTAAATATAAAATATACGGAAATTATATTTTAACTAAAACTAAAATTAGACTTGCCTAATGATATTACTCTGGAAGGCTGCGAGCTGGCAGAAGCATTAGTACGTCGGGCGAAATACTTAGCGGTATTTTGACTGCCATTACGTTCTGAGTTCAAATTCCGCCGAGGTCAACTTTGCCTTTCATCCTTTCGGGGTCGATAAATTAAGTACCAGTTACGCACTGGGGTCGATGTAATTGACTTAATCCGTTTGTCTGTCCTTGTTTGTCCCCTCTGTATTTAACCCCTTGTGGGTAGTAAAGAAATAGATATTACTCTAGCATTAAACCTTAAACAGTTGGAAAAGGGCTGCATAACTGCATGACAAACAGCAAAAAATAAGTTGTTTTTTTTTCTTAAGGGTAATTTTTATACTTATTTTCAATTTAAATAAGTACAAAACCTATAACAATTGTTAGTCTCTCGTACAATAAAATTTATAAAGCTCATTATTGAAAAATTGTGCAAAATATTCACTTTTCTTTGATGGAGGCTGTGTCCATGTAAAATTTTTGAACATCAATTGATGATGTCCACCATTTAAGGATTTGCTTACATCATAAATTACCACGCGATGAGACAGAACATTCATAAGAGCATAAATTCTATATTGTGATATTAGGATATATTTATACAGGTTGGACTTCTTAAATCCAGCAATGTCAGGACTCGACCATTACTGCATGATATAAACATGCCAGAAAATAGAAAACAAAAGTTGTAGTGGCCCCTATGTAAACATAGTTTTACTACCTCATTCCATAGCTATCTCACTCCCTCTTTCACTACACACACACACACACAGATATATATATGTATATATATATATATATAGGTAGGTAGGTAGTAAGGCAGATATGCAGTTTTGCTTCAGATGTATATTCACAGTACAGAAGTGGTGATAAGAGACAAGACAAGATGAAGTTAAGGCTTCACAAAGACCAGATACGAAGAAGATAAAGCTAATAGCTGGCCAAAATATGGTGTTGACAGTTAACCTAAACTACTGTTCAAAACTATAAAGCCACATCTTCTTTTAAGTTATTTGGAAATTTAGTTCTGAATTTATGTGGACTAAGGAGGCATAATCTATTGTAAATGGGAGTTTTGGGATCCAAGACAACTCGAGACAACTTGAGAAATACGCCTTCAAGACCTCAAAAAAACACTATTACAAAACCAATATACCTCCACACTCATAGACTATGGAATAAAACGTGCCAAAGAACTTGACAATAATACACTGAAAACCACCCAACACAGTAACACACCCAACCTCAAAATACTTCCATACATTTCCACGCATAACCCCAAAAACATCGAAGCATACACCACAATCATATAAAACCTCCTCTTACTGTCCACAGACCCAAAAATGAATAATATTATCAATACACATAAAATCCTTAAATGCAACATAAATCTTTGAAAAAACTCTTAACAAATGCCAAACTTCACACACCACATCCACCCCCATCAGTTAAAAAATGTGCACGCCCTAACTGTGGTACCTGCCACTTCCTACTTGAAGGCTCTGAATTTACTTTCAAAGAAGGAACAAAGTTTAAAATCAAAACCAATTATGTTGGACAAACGAGCCTTCTTTTACGCAGAAGAGTAGCAGTCCATAAAGAACAGATAAATCCCCCACAATACTGTCAAATTCCACTCAGTAACCACATAGACTCTTGCGCTAGAGATAAAAATCCCAAATTTCATATATTCCCTTTCTACCAATGTAAAGACAGAATCTCTACACAAGAAAGAATAAACAAGGAGAATCTTTTTATTGAAAAATACCAAACGCGTCTTAATATGCAAACTCCACGGTGACCATATTCCTTTTTCTAGCATCCTATCTGACAAAAATTGATATAAGCATCCTGTTTGACAAAAAATCCAGCATTCCAATTAAAGAGCATAAAATCCACAGAATTTTCTTCCCTTACACACAGGAACTGGATAACTCCTACCCCATTTCCTGTTTTGACACACAATCATCCAACCTTTTCAAACTAAACACTACACTTTAACACATGCATCCTAATCCTCCAAAGAAGTTTTTTCCAAAGGACTATTATTGAACTCTAAAAGCATAAAGAATCTACAATGTATTGGTATACTTATTTATTAATTTTTGTAAATATGTATTATCATTTTTTTGAAAAAAACATTGTAAATTCCCCCCCCCCCCCCTTCTTCAATTTCAAAAAATCTTTTTCCCCTTCCAAATCTTGAAAATTTGCCCTGCAATGAAGGCTGGTTTGATTTCTTTTTTTCTTTTTTAATTTTCCATACACCCATTTTTATTAAAATTTACTTTCAATTTAGCATTCTGCCTTATTATTTCTTCCTCTGCTATCATTTCTACACGTGCAGTTAACACAACCCCACCATTTACTGACTTATATATATATGTATATATATATATATATATATACCATAGCCCATGGCCAATGCCAGTGGGTGTAACCAGCCCACTTATGAATAAACCTTGCCTGCGAAGACCTATTGAGGCAAGTGAAACTGCCTGATTGGCACTTCTGCCAATAGATCATTAAAAGCACATCTGAATGTGGAGTGTAACCGGCCCCACTTATGAGTACCCCTTATTCATTGAACAATGAACTTTGCTTGCAAAGACCTATTGAGGCAAGTGTAAACAAATCAAAATTGCTGATGTGGCCGATGACAGTACAGGCTGATTGGCACTCATGCCAGTGGAACGTTATAAGCACATCCGAGCGTGATCGTTGCCAGGGCCACGGATTGGTTCCCATGCGGGTGATACGTGAAAGGCACCATTCGGGCATGATCATTGCCAGCGTCACCTTATATGTCTGTGTATATATATGTGTGTGTGTGTGTGTGTGTATATATATATGTGTGTGTGTGTATACGTGTGTGTGTGTGTGTGTATATATGTGTGCATGTGTGTGTGTGTGTGTGTGTGCTGGTGGCATGTGAAATACAACATTTGAGCGTGGTCATTGCCAGTGCTGCCGGACTGGCTCCCGTGCAGGTAGCATGTAAAAATACCTTTGAGCATGATCGTCGCCAGAACCACCTGACTGGCCCTCATGCCGGTGGCACATAAAAAGCACCCACTACACTCTCGGAGTGGTTGGCGTTAGGAAGAGCATCCAGCTGTAGAAACTTTGCCAGATCAGATTGAGCCTGGTGCAGCCTCTGGCTCACCAGTCCTCAGTCAAACTGTCCAACCCATGCTAGCATGGAAAGTGGACGTTAAATAATGATGTTGATGACACATACATACATACATACATACATATATACACACATATATTTATATATACACACAAACATACATACATGTATATATATAAACATATACATACATATATATAGATATATATATATGCACACACACACACACACATATATATATATATACACATACATACATATATTTATACACACACACGCATATATATATATGGCAGTAGTAGCTTTATATAAATTTTTTCTAAAATGGTATGAATATGTCTCAATTTTATTTATTATTACTTAAATTGTGTGCATGTGTGTGTGTTATTGGGTAGGGATGTGTATGAGTATATGGTGTGTGTGTGTGTGTGTGTGTGTGTGTGTGTGTGTGTGCATGTTATATTTAGTAACTCTACCATTAAATCCGTATCAAGTTTTAATGCGGATACCTGACTGCCTGCTAATCCTAAGGGATTTAGTGATGACAGTGGACATGAAACAGAGTTAGAATTGGAGACTTAGCTTAGTATCATGTGATTTGTGAAATTTATACTCAACCCTACATTTCTATGAGCTGATCAGTTTAATGTTTTCATACAAAACCACAAAAACAGTAGCTATGAGATATATATATATATCATTATCATCATCATTTAACATCCGCTTTCCATGCTGAGGACTGGCGAACCAAATGGCTGCACCAGACTCTAAGGTGATCTGGCAGAGTGTCAACAGCTGGATGCCCTTCCTAACGCCAACCACTCTGAGAGTGTATATATATATATATATATGTATATCACGTTCACGTTACCGACCAGACCATCAGATGTTGTTACACATCGCTGGTCACTATGCGTTCGTATTGTTTTAGCCTTCGAATGATGCCACCCCACTGGCTAAGCGAGCAGGCCAACAGAAGAAAGAGTGGTGAAAGAGTACAGCAGGGATCACCACCCTCTGCCGGAGCATCGTGGAGCTTTTAAGTGTTTTTGCTCAATAAACACTCACAACGCCCAGTCTGGGAATTGAAACCGCGATCCTACGACTGGGCCATTGTGCCTCCACATATATATATATATATATATATATATATATATTATAATTTAGGGTATCTATGAGATACCACCATGCTGAAAATAGCAGCCAAAATCTGACTCTAAATCCACATTAAATGTTCATACAGCACAAGGAGGGAAGACAAAAAGACAAAATAAAACTAGTTGTCTTTTTGTCTTCTCTCCTGGTGCTGTATGAACATTTAATGTAGTTTCAGAGTCAGATTTTGGCTGCTATTTTCAGCATGGCAGTATCTCATAGATACCTTAAATTATAATTCTAATAATAATCATTACCTTTGAAGATTTTTATTTCCATGCTGGCAACCTGATAAGATCACTATCTAATTTAAATTAACGATCTTATCCTTATTTATATAGAATAAGTACTAGGCTTACAAAGAATAAGTCCTGGGGTCAATTTGCTCGACTAACGGCGGTGCCCCAGCATGGCCACAGTCAAATGACTGAAACAAGTAAAAGAGATACACACACATAGAATATTAATAATTTCATTTGGTGCACTATGGGAAAGAAATTTCATATGAACACCTGTACCACAAGCTGCTGAATGTTGTTAGTGTGAGGTTAATTAATTTGTTACAACCTCCCAGCTGCAAAGTAATAAACAGTAGTAACTTGACCACTCATCATACCATTTGGTTAATAACATCATTCCACTATTCTTACTCACGAACTTTCGACGAAGAAGCAGTTGATTTTGGGCATTTTATTCATTTGGCTGTTGAGAAATGCATTAAAAAAATGGGGGAGGAGGAGTACAAAGGAGGTGGGGGAGAAACAGACAGAGAATGTTGAGTTTGATATTAAAATACATAATAGAGAAACAATTCTTAACCCTTTTGATAGCAACCTGGCTGAAACTGGCTCTGGCTCTATAGTACAAATGTCTTGTTTTCAAAAATTCTGAATTAAAGTCTTCCCCGAAACCCAAGTCACAATTTATGTTCCTAACACTAGTTGAATAATAACTAAATTATTTTACTAAATTCTTTGTTATATTTAAAATAATTGGAAGAAACACAGAGCATCTCAAAATAAATGCAGTAACAAAAGGGTTAAAATATATAAAAGAGAAACAATTCTTAACCCTTTTGTTACCAACCCGGCTGAAACCGCCTCTGGCTCTGGCTCTATAGTACAAATATCTTGTTTTCAAAAATTCTGAATTAAAATCTTCGACGAAACCCAAGTCACAATTTATGTTCCTAACACTAGCTTAATAATAACTAAGTTATTTTACTAAATTCTTTGTTATATTTGAAATCAATTGAAAGAAACAAAGAGCATCTCAAAATAAATACAGTAATGAAAGTGTTAAAATATATAATAGAGAAACAATTCTTAACCCTTTTGATAGCAACCTGGCTGAAACCACCTCTGGCTCTATAGTACAAATGTCTTGTTTTCAAAAATTCTGAATGAAAATCTTCCACCAAACCTTAGTCACAGTTTATGTTCCTAACACTAGCTTAATAATAACTAAGTTATTCTACTAAATTCTTTGTTATATTTGAAATCAATTGAAAGAAACACAGAGCATCTCAAAATAAATGCAGTAACGAAAGGGTTAAACAATATTAATTACTAACTTTTTAGATATGGTTGCCTTAGATAATTAAGTAGTAATCAGAATTAAACTTTATAGTGTCCTCTAAAAAGAAGAAGCATAGTGAGGTATCGATTTTGATCCGATTTTATTCTTGGGGACCAAATGCCAAATAAACACCTATCTGATGGGCTGATTAACTAGAATCTACTAAATAAGCATCAGACATAATTATTTAGCAGCATTCATCCCAGTTCTTTACATTCCGAGTTCAAATGCCACCAAGGTCAACTTTGCCTTTGATCCTTTCAGGGTCAGTAAAATAAAGTACAAGTCAAATTACTGGGGTTAATACAATCAACTATCTTCTTCACCCTTAAAAATTGCTGGTCTTATGTCAAAATTTGAGACAATTATTATTATTATTAAAGCTCTTGGAGTGGTTGACATTAGGAAGGGCATCCAGCTGTAGAAACTCTGCCAGATCAAGATTGGAGCCTGGTGCAGCCATCTGGTTTGCCAGCCCTCAGTCAAAATCGTCCAACCCATGCTAGCATGGAAAGCAGACGTTAAACGATGATTATGATGAGTTGGTAGAGCCGGTGAAGTAGTGGAAAAATGCTTTGTGGTATTTGCTCTAACTTTTTATCTTCTAAGCTCAATGTTGTCTTTCATCCTCTCAGAGGCAATGAAATAATGTACCAGTTAAATACTGGGGTCAATTTGATCAACAGCACCCCCCACCCCCACCCTCAAAACTGCTGACCTTGTGCCTAAATCAGAACCAATCACCATCATCAAGATTTTCTTTGACCAATTTCTGCAATTTTGGGATTATCACTTTACTGAATTAAAAAGAGAGGTTACAAAGTCTGGAGCAAATTAAACTGAACATGAGAAGTCGATACATCATATATTAAATTTATAGATCTGACAATAAATTATACAATCCTGTGATAATTACAGCTAAATCAGTTTGATCCATAGTTGTTAAATGCCTTGGTCATGGATAGATGTCATAGACCTAATTTAAATTACACATCGTCGCCTTACTGGCACTTATGCCTGTGTTAGTAGGGTGCCAAGAGCACCATCTGAGCGTGACCGTTGCCAGAGCAGCCAACTGGCTTCTGTACCCGTGGCACGCACAAGGGCACCATTTGAGCGTGATTGTTACCAACGTCGCTTCACTGGCACCTGTACCGATGGCATGTGTAAAAAGATTCGAGCGAGGTCATTGCCAGTCCCGCTTGACTGGCTTCTGTGCCGGTGGCATGTAAAAAGCACCCACAACACTCTCGGAGTGTTTGGCGTTAGGAAGGGCATCCAGCTGTAGAAATGCTACCAGATCAAGATTGGAGCCTGGTGCAGCCATCTGGCTCACCAGCCCTCAGTCAAAATCGTCCAACCCATGCTAGCATGGAAAGCGGACGTTGAACAATGAAGTTGTTTACACTGACTCTAGTACTTATATTACAGTCCTCAGAATAAAGTCAACCAGGATGGAATTTGAACCGAGATGCTCAGCAGGTGAAACAAAATAGCTCAAAGTATTTTGTTCCATGCTCTATCAATTATGGCATCTACCAGCCGCAAGTAACAATTTTTTAAATGAATATGTACTCATGCATTTAAAATATGCTATAATTAGGTCATCTGTATCAACAGATTCGAAATATATGCAGATGCTTTTAGCAAATCTGGATTGCACATTTGCAATAATATTCCTCTTACCTCATCATGATGATCTAATTGAGAGAAGGTACAGAATTTGATATTTCTCTAATATTAACTGGGTCACATGGTTCTATTCTACCGCAGGTGCTGCTTTGATTCCTTCACTTCAACAGACGAACAAATGACGGCACTTATTTTTTTCATTTTTTTTTTTTTAATTAGATTGGGTTGAATTGGCAAGTATAGTTATGTGTCTTGCTTAACCCTTTAGTGTTCAGGTTATTCTGTCAAATGTGATGTTTTTTTTAATTTAAAATGGTTTGAATTAATCATGCATTTATCTTGTAATTTAGAAATTTCAGTGACGTGATTTTTTAGTTTTAGAATGACATGGTAGGGCTGAGGTGAGAGGCGAGATCTGGTCAGTTTCAATATAAAACAGGTTAAATATTTTGGCCGGACACGGCCGGTTTGAACGCTAAAGGGCTAAGGGTCGATTAAAATGATGGTAACCAATGACTATGAAACAAAGACTAACTCCCGCACCATTTTTATCCTGTAGTTTTTAACCCACTCGATTTATACATGCACAGACTCTTGAACATGTATCATTCAAACTTTACATCTGTTAGTTCTTAGCTATAATAGTAGCTTGAATCAATTATTTTAATTTGTTTCAAGTGGACTTTAAGCCTGTCATCAGACATGCTTCTTATACAGCGATGATACCCGACTTAAGTATGTTGATGGGTGTGTGAAAAAGTATCTTGATAATTATTGTTGAAGTTATATATTTATTTATTTGTATTTCTTCTACTATGAATCTATTATACTGCTACCCAAGTCTAGTCATGGAAACTGCATCAGTAATAGTTGCCATAGTGATCGTAAAGGCTGGAATAAAATATACTTTCAGCAGCAGTGGCAACAAAACTAAGTGTTCTGAAGCTCATATTTTGCTAACGGGTTTTATGAGCTAACAATACAAATTTAAGGGAGAAATTTAAGAAAGAAACACATTGTATTTTATAAATAATTGATGTTTATATTACACTAGCAGTATCGCCCGGCATTGCTCGGGTTTGTAAGGGAAATAACTATATAAGCATTTTTAGTGAGTTATAGCCAAAAAATAGCAAAAAAATGCATTAAAAATGGGAAAAAAATTATGGTAAATTTTTTTTTAAATCGTTGACTCATCGTAGACATTTTTAGAGAGTTACTTCCCTAATATAATAGCGAAAAAAAAATGCATTAAAATGGAAAAAAAATGCTGGTAAATTTTTTTTTAAATCGTAGACTCATCGTAGACGCGCGCTAATACCCAGAAGGGCTCGATATGAATCACGACTATAAGATACTCGGTTTTGGTTAAACTGCACCGCAAAATGTGGGAGTAGTTAGGAATCTAAATCGTAGGAGACAGACACACAACTTCACTTTTATATATAAAAATATGTGCATGAGAAATATATGTATACATTCATACATGTATGCATGCCTGTAGATATACACATGTGTAAATCTAAGAGACGAGACATATTTCATGTTAATATTTTTAACAAATATTGTTGTATTTAGGAAGGGTCATTTTGCCAGTTTAGCCAATAAAAAAACACACGCACTATATATTTGGTGTTACTTTGCTTCAGCGTTATTTATTTTTTACATTAATCTTAATCTTATTTCGGCCAGAATTCTTTCGTCATACTCCTGTGACCGCATATAAACAGGAGATACAAATATTACAGGCATCCACCCCCCCCCCCCCCAAACACACACACACACTAACTAAACATAGACGCACATAGAGATATACGCATGCGCAAATGAAGACACATACAATAGAAATACGAAATACAAAATCGCTGACCGTTGGTAAGGAGAGACACACAAATAAGAAAGAAGAAAGCAAAGGACCACCGATGATGTAAAAGGAGTGTGACAAAACAAGTCTGGCTGAAATAAGATTAAGATTAATATAAAAAATAAATAACCCTGAAGCAAAGTAACACCAAATATATAGTGCGTGTGTTTTTTTATTGGCTAAACTGGCAAAATGACTATTCCTAAATACAACATCTGTTTCAACACACGCTTTCACATCAAAAATCTTGCAAAACAAATATATAAACGTAAATTGTTAACAGGAGTGGCTGTGTGGTAAGTAACTTGCTAACCAACCACATGGTTCCGGGTTTAGTCCCACTGCCTGGCATCTTGGGCAAGTGTCTTCTGCTATAGCCCCGGGCCGACCAATGCCTTGTGAGTGGATTTGGTAGACGGAAACTGAAAGAAGCCTGTCGTATATGTATATATATATATGTGTATGTGTGTGTGTGTGTGTTTGTGTATCTGTGTTTGTCCCCCTAGCATTGGTTGACAACCGATGCTGGTGTGTTTACATCCCTGTCACTTAGCAGTTCAGCAAAAGAGACCGATAGAATAAGTACTGGGCTTACAAAGAATAAGTCCCGGGGTCGATTTGCTCGACTAAAGGCAGTGCTCCAGCATGGCCGCAGTCAAAATGACTGAAACAAGTAAAAGAGTAAATATATCCATATATATTATATTTGTTAACTTGTTTCCTTCCCCTTTTACTAGAAAATCTTGTTCAAGATTTTTTCAGTTTTCCTATCTATGCAAACATATCTGTGTAAGTTACTTAAAACTAGTATTAAACTTACTTTTCGGTCCTTTGTATCAAAATTTCCGTACTATTTTGTAAAATGCGTCCAATTTTGTCACCACTTTTGAAGGATGTCTATACTGTAGACTATTTGTACATGTCATATTTTGTAACACACATTATTACAAAAAATTCATTTTAGTTAATATCCGTCCATCTATAATAATTTTTAAAAATCTATGCCAACATCATGTTTCAATATTGACAATCAATGTTATTCAGCAGATCATGTATCAATATATAGCTATAAGCACGATAGAAACACATTTTATCTATTTTGTTTATTAATGTTTATTTTAACCTAGATCTTTGCAAAATTAGCCTTGGTGAAAGTTACAGAAGGCTTTTTGTTTGCTTATTTCAGTTTTACAGCTGCAATTCTTGAAAATAAGTGATAAGACAATATTGAAGGAAGGCTTTACAAATCTACTTTCTTGTCAGAATTTAGACATCATTATCTCCGAGGTGTTCATTTAAAGTTATTACCTTTCAATTCAAAAGTTTTTTGGCCTTTGTTATCTAAGAATTGATATTGAGTCAATAGAGAAAAGAACCCTTCTTCTTTTAATTTCCCCAACTTTTTTTTTCTTTTTACCGTTATCGAATTGGTTTCTAATTTGTGTGAAGCAGATGTTAATTTTTGAACACTCTCCTGTTGCTGCCTGAATTCCTTTGGTCTAATCTTATTCACTGGGGATAAAATGAAACCTCATTTTACTCTTATCTTTTTATGTGACTTTAAATTATTCAGACTTCCCAGCTTTTCCCCTGCTACAGCATGTTTAATTTTCATACAGTATCTGATGGTCTAAGAGATCCAATCGGTGGCGTATTAATTACAATATGTAAATTTGGTTCTCAATTGAAATTATTTAATACTACAAGTGCCAACACTTAATCCATCTTATTTCTTTATTGCCCACAGGGGGCTAAACATAGAGGGGACAAACAAGGACAGACAAAGGGGTTAAGTCAATGACATCGACTCCAGTGCGTAACTGGTACTTAATTTATCGACCCCGAAAGGATGAAAGGCAAAATCGACCTCGGAGGAATTTAAACTCAGAACATAACAGCAAACAAAATATCGCCAAGAATTTTTCCCGGCGTGCTAACATTTCTGCCAACTCCCTGCTTTCACTTAATCCATCTATTACAATGCCACCAACTTCGATGTTTCAAGCTGATTATTTTTTCTTTATCTAACTCCCACTGTTATGTATAAAAAGTTTTTCAGGTTAAGCTCAGCTTTCAATCTACAGGTACAAAGCCTTAACTAATATATTATAATTAACTGGTGTTAATCTTGATCCATTTATTTACTGTAGTTCTTCAGTAGAGAAATTAAATAATTTTCAGAAAACAGAAAAAAAAAAAAAAAAAAAAAAAAAAAAAAAATTATGTCTTTGGAAAGACAGTTGAAAAACTACTGATGGTAAAGATGAAGATTATAAAGATAATTATTGTTAGCAATGCTGATCACCATCTGTTCAACAACATTTGAACAACTTTAATAATAGAATATTGAATTTGAAGTGTCAAGAAAGATAACCAATGAAGGAAGCCACTAGATTTCTCTGCTACACCCCGATTTAATAACAAGCAAGAGTAAATAGTATAAAATGTTTAAAATAACTTATTTTTGTTTTCAGGTTTGCTAAAGTTAAAAATAATGCATTCTCATTATTTAAGACATTCTTACAAAAAAAAACATACTAAATCCTAACTAAAGTTCGTTGCACACCTAAATATTTGCAAACACCTTGTTTAGTGATTAAACTCTACCTTTCTAGCTAATCTCTATGCCTTACCTCACCTTAAAAAAAATGTAACCCTTTTGCATTCAGATCACTCTTTACTTTTTTACTCTTTTACTTGTTTCAGTCATTTGACTGTGGCCATGCTGGAGCATCGCCTTTAGTCGAGCAAATTGACCCCAGGACTTATTCATTGTATGCCTAGTAATTCTATCGGTCTCATTTGCCGAACCGTTAAGTTAAGGGGATGTAAACACACCAGCATCGGTTGTCAAGCGATGTTGGGAGTACAAACACAGACACACAAACATATGCACACACATACATACATATATATATATATACATATATGACGGGCTTCTTTCAGTTTCTGTCTACCAAATCCACTCACAAGGCTTTGGTTGGCCCAAGGCTATAGTAGAAGACACTTGCCCAAGGTGCCACGCAGTGGGACTGAACACGGGAACCATGTGGTTGGTAAGCAAGCTACTTACCACACAGCCACACCTGTAATACTTATTCACATAGTTTTGAATTAATCGTGCATTACCTCATAGCTTCATGATTCTAATGTGATTATATATTTTTAGAATGACATTATAAGGTAGGTGTGACAGGCCTGATCTAGCTGGTTTGAACATTACACAGATAGAATATTTTGGCCGGATATGGTCAGTTTAAATGCTAAAGGGTTAAGCTATATAGTTTTAGTTTAGTATATTAAACAAAAGCAGTTTGGAGTGTTGAAGAGTATTTTGACTGTTTCACTCCAAGTGGTATTGTTGTACTTTTCATAATTTGTTTCATTTCCTCGAAGACCCGACAAATAATGTGAGTTCATGGCTGTTTCCTGCACCAGCTTCACATAGAAGCCCCAGCCTTTCTAAAGTGCCTTGGATAGCAGGACGGCCTGCTGTGTTAACCTTGGATCGTAGGGCGACCTGCTGTGCTTGAGGAGACCTATTGAGTCAAGTACATCAACATCAAAAAATCAAATGGAAATTGTAGTTGTGATACCTGTGCCGGTGGCACATAAAAAGCACCATCCGTACGTGGCCGATGCCAGCACCACCTTGACTGGCTTTCGTGCCGGTGGCACGTAAAAAGCATCAACCGATCGGGGCCGTTGCCAGCCTCCCCTGGCACGTAAAAAGCACCCACTACACTCATGGAGTGGTTGGTGTTAGGAAGGGCATCCAGCTGTAGAAACACTGCCAGATCAGACTGGAGCCTGGTGCAGCCTCCTGGCTTCCCAGACCCCAGTCGAACCGTCCAACCCATGCAAGCATGGAAAATGGACATTAAACTATGATGATGATGATGATGATGATGATGATGATAGAGATAGGCTATCTCTATAAAAGTACTCCATCTAAGTTGAAGTTTTCAGAAAATAGGAAATCTGTCATGGAAACCAATATATATGGATTCTCATTGTAATTTGGTTATGATTCAACTTCGGAAAGGATTCTAATGATAAAAATAGATGCTGGAGACCTCAGCAAGAAGCCATAAGCAGCAACTAACTTCTACTTAAAACTTTTCAGTAGAAATTGATAAGTTTTCAATATAGATTTACAAAACTTATGTAGCTGTTCATCAAACATGGCAGCTTGGTATCATTTCAAATTATTTCAGTAAAGATTCACAATTATCAGTACTGGAACTTTGGAAACTAATTTCAAGGTTAACTGACACTCATGCTTTGACTGCCACTATAAACAATAAGTGGAGGCGCAATGGCCTAGTGGTTAGGGCAGCGGACTCGCAGTCGCAGGATTGCGGTTTCGATTCCCAGACCGGGCATTGTGAGTGTTTATTGAGTGAAAACACCTAAAAGCTCCACGAGGCTCCGGCAGGGGGTGGTGATCCCTGCTGTACTCTTTCACCACTCTTTCCTCTGTTGGCCTGCTCGCTTAGCCAGCGGGGTGGCGTCATTCGAAGGCTAAAAACAATGCAAACGCATTGTGACCAGCGATGTGTAACAACATCTGATAGTCTGGTCGGTCACGTGATCACGTGATAAATACTTTTGTATTTGTGAACTTAATATTATAGATTACATTAAGGCAGAGAGCTGGCAGAATCATTAGCACACGGGGCAAAATGCTCAGTGACATTTTGTCCATCTTTACACTCTGAGTTCAAATTCCACCAAGTTCGACTTTGCCTTTTATCCTTTTGGGGGTTGATAATAATAAATACCAGTGGAGCACTGAAGTCAATGTAATCAACTTACCCTTCCCCAAAATTGCTGGCCTCATGCCTAAATTCTTTATTTTCGTTTGTAAACCATATTTCCAGTGGTTTAATCTCCACATGGTGGGGAGGGCATCTAATAGGCTTCTACTGGAATTTGCACTGCATATCCAATGCTTGGAGAACTGATCACATAACGAGCATTTATCATGTACTTATACATAGCACCTGATAATGGAAAAAAGACTAAAAATACACAAAATCCCAGAAAATATGACATCAACAAGTATGGGTGAATGATGTATTTAAAATGATTTAGACATAACTGCTACTTTAACTCCCAACAGATTCTCTTACAAGTCAATAATAGATTACATTAGCAAGCTAATTTATCAAAGGACATAATCACAAAGATATTTGGTAGCTAGATCGAGTCTTCCATTTCTTATGATTATTATTATGTAACAAAATGATGATTCTCTGTGGCATCCTTGCATTTTGATATAGTCGTACAATCAAACTTTATCAGTTTAGTAGACTAATATAAAGAAATAAAGGTTGGAGCAATCTGTATCAACATTTACATGTAACTAGTTCCTGTTCAATTACCGACTCAGACCGTAAAAGTGAATAAAATTTTGAAGTAACAGGCGCAGGAGTGGCTGTGTGGTAAGTAGCTTGCTAACCAACCACATGGTTCCGGGTTCAGTCCCACTGCGTGGCATCTTGGGCATGTGTCTTCTACTATAGCCTCGGACCAACCAAAGCCTTGTGAGTGGATTTGGTAGACGGAAACTGAAAGAAGCCTGTCGTATATATGTGTATATATATATATATGTGTGTGTGTGTCTGTGTTTGTCCCCCTAGCATTGCTTGACAACCAATGCTGGTGTGTTTACATCCCCGTCACTTAGCGTTTCGGCAAAAGAGACCGATAGAATAAGTACTGGGCTTACAAAAGAATAAGTCCCGGGGTCGATTTGCTCGACTAAAGGCGGTGCTCCAGCATGGCCGCAGTCAAATGACTGAAACAAGTAAAGAGTAACAAAACATAACCACTACTTTTATGGTGATCATATAAGCTTTCTTTATTGAATCCACGTAGTAGTAGTAGTAGTAGTAGTATTAGAGATTAAGACACAGCAAAATTCTATAAAATTTGTTGTGCACCTTTTGGTTATAGTAAACGTATGCAGTATTGATTAACAGTTCACTGTGTCTTCGGTTAGAGATGCAGCTGTCACTCTCAAGATGCTGTTGGACTTCATAGAGAGCTCAATCACTAATTGATTCTTTACTTTTAACCATGTTCGCAGCCATCCTCTTAAAATTGAAGCTGTACCCGCCACCCCTGGCATCGTTCCCGTTTATTCCAAAATGAAAACTGCATAGTGGAATCTAAGAATAGACTATTTACAGTTCTACATTTTGTGTTGTGTGTTTTTTTTTTTGGGTTTTTTTTTTTTTTTAAGATTCTGAAATGAAAGATCTATTAACATTGAGACATTGTCCAAACTTTTAATCTTTCAGGGTTACTGATTCGAATGAGTATTAAATTGGAGTCAAAATATTGAAGAGAAAGGAACGATGCCACCAGATTAAAATGCGCCAATGAAAAGGGAACTTAGAAGGGGAACATTTGGCTGGAATTGAATGCTTCAGAAATCTGTTCAACTGAATAATGATCGATAAGAACTGCTACAGGATCCAGGTTCTGAATTATGCAATAATACAATTGGACAATGGAATGATAATAAAAAGGCATTTGAATAGGGGTTTTAACGAATGGACAGTTACTGTAAAACTAAGATGCTACCACTACAAATAATAATAACAATACCCATGTTTCCAGAGGTGAATTATTCAAACCCCAAAGAATCCTTCTCAACACATGGCTATGATGCTCCCCCACTACTTCTGCTCGTGATCAGAGATGCACATATCGTCAGCCACTAAGGGACATGCTCAACTGGTTAAGGTCAAACAACTGACAAGCAAATCTGTGGTATTGAGCAGAATATTTGCTGTAGCCCATCTTTTATACCAAGACAAGACATGCTCTGCTCGCTCACTCAATAATAATAATAATTGTTTCATGCATTCACATGTGATAGGGAAAATGGGAGGAGTGGAAAGCAGAGTGCATGCAATATATTGGCTTCCGGTAATTTTGCAACTACAAAGAGAACACTTGCAAATAAATAATCAGCACGTGCATACAAACATTGACTAAATGCATAGATAAACCGAACTGGAAGAGGTTATAATAACTCGCTTCCTTCTCAACAACGTGGTAATTACAGAACTCAGTTCAAATCAAAAACACAAAAAGAGGGTTAACACGGCCCCCTTTACACGATGTATTTTGTTGTTATTTACAAACTATTTCACCGTCAAACAAACTTACCTGTTAACACACTGATTTCCCTTCGTTTTTTGTTCGTTATTATTTTTACCGATCGAATTATATATTATTAGACACCTTTCCTTTCCACTTCTATTTTCAGCATTTTTCTGGGGGGTTTTATTTATTTATATATATATATATATATATATATATATTGTCGTTTTTACTTCATCTTTTAAAGACATTTTAATAACATCGATACATCTATATTCCTTCTTGTACACACTGTGATCGGTTAAGAAGAATATTCATAGCTAGAGTTATTTCATTTTGATATTTTGCACGGATATTGACGCAAAAAAGAAAGAGAAAGAGAAATAGAAAAGAAAATCAAGCAGAAAGACACTCAACATTCTCTATAGTTACATCAATAGCAAAATACATATGTATTTTGTTACAGTTTCTTTATTGAGGAAACAAGTTTCAAAGCAGAAACTCTTTCAAGTTTTGGTCATAATTTTTTTTTTTTTTATATATAAATATTTATTTTTGCTTTTCTTTAATCAGAAGATTTTTATAAACATCGCTAATTTGATTATCATTAAAACAAGAGCAAAATATTGACAAACTAACATTTTTTTTCTCTTACTTTTTACTTTAGGTGAATATTTCGATCGATAAAAAGTTAAAAAGAATTTTTTTTTTTTCATTACAGTATCGGTTTACAAAATAAAGCGATTGTTCAAAATAAAAAAAAAGAATCGCATGCAACATACATACATATACATACATACATACATAAATACATACATACATACATATATATATATATATATATATATATATATTTATCCACATGCGCACATATTACACGCAGAAACGCAATCTTATCGTTATCTAGACATATATAAAAGTGAATATAGATTAAGTAATCTAAAGCGTTTTAAATTATTAAACTTTTGAGGGAGTTTAGAACTAGGGGGGAATAAAATGACAATCAAAAAAATGTCAAACTTTGTTGCAGCGCACTTATAAACTTATTGGTGCATCTGTTGGATACTTACAAATTACTGGAGACGTCATCAAAAGCAGACAAGTAGGAAGTTGAGTAACTTGAGTGATGTATAGGGTGTTCAAATCCTCCTTCACCGATTACTTCAGAGGCCCTCCTGGCTGCTATTGAAGCACGTCGAGTACTGAGAGCATTGCTTGCAGGTCCTGCAGTAGTTGCAGCTAACTCGGCGAAAAATCTTACGGACGTCATGTTGTCGCGCACACAGCCATGTGAAAAAGAGATGTGCAACTAGTGTCGGACGGTTTACACAGAGTAGGCATTAGATGTTATGGAAAATAAGGAGCGAAAGAAAAGAGGGGGGAAGAAGAAAAAAAAGCAAACTAGAAATGTGCGAAAGAGAAGGTAAAATGAAATTATGATGGAGGAGAATGAAGGAAAAATAACAGGCAAGGCCGATGCGTGAGAAAGATAAGAAAAGCAAGCAGATATAATAGAAGAAAAATAAGAAGTAGAATCGAGACGAAAAGGAGGATTAGATAGAGTTGAGGTAAGGGATATAGAATAACGAAATGCTAGGACCGGACAGGAAGAGAGGGAATATGTGCGTGCATTTGTTGGTGCTGAGTGGAAGAAGTTAATGTATGTAATAAGTCAGAAGAAGACAGGCGAAATATCTGCTGCTAGGAAGAAGACGGATGCATTAAATAAGGAAAGCGACAAGATACATTTAAATAGAAAACAATGTGTTAGAACATCAAGGGTGCATGAATGAAGGTAGAGAGAGAGAGAGAGCGAGCGACTGCAGAGTTTTATAAAGTGTAAGAGTGAGAGAAGAAAAAGTTTGTTTTGTTTCGGTTTTTCAAGAAAATTGCGACAAGATATAAAGTTGAGGAGAAAATGATGAAGAAGAAGAAAGTAAAAATACGAAAGAAAGAAAGAAAGAAAGGAGGAAACTTACGAAGCTGAAGTAAATTAAAGCGAAATGTTAATTTTGTGCAGTTATTTGGCTTAGTATTTTGCTAATAACACAGAGAGGCATAAATTGAAAAAGGAAGAGAAGAAAAAGCCTAAATAGTTATCGGAAGGTTAATAAAATATACATGGCACTGCTAAGTGGTGTGCTGGCTGCTGGATGGGAAACTAAGATGTTCCATTGGTGAGTTGTTCTGTTTTTTTACAGGAAGAAAGTAAAAACATTTAAGAGTGTATATAAGTGAGACTTAGTTATGGTGTTGCTATCTATCACTCACGCTAGCGATGAGAAGAAGCTTCAGGCTAACAAGAAACTAGTAAACAACATTGGTCGCTATATAGCATAAGAACATAACACAGATGAAAGAAAGTACATTCCTGTGAAGCCGTTTCTGGCGTCAATTTTAAAGTAAAGAAATACTCTTTGTTGCTGCTAACGCCCTTAGAGAAACGGCTTCACCCATCGCTTATTCTCACTTTCTATCCGATAAAATTTCCGAATTTTATCTTCCTAATTACGAAAGATAATTATTCAGATAATTAAGACTATGAAGTTTGATAAAAAAAAATCTGATAAATGATATACTTTCGGTGACGGTCGACTTGACTTGCATGATTCTAGGCAGATAAAGAAGAAAATAAAAAAGAATCCAGAAAAAAGATATATATATATATATAAACTTTAAATAATGATTGATTTAATGCTTTCATTATTTTGTGCCGTTTTATTTCAGCTATATTTTTTTCTTCCACGCGAATTAGAATTTTATTTCTTTCATTACTTTGGCTTATGTAAAAGAAATGATATTCTTTCTAGAGATATTTTTTCGTGGTGAAAATTGTAACATTTTATTACATTTTTTCCCTCTTTTTGTTTCAGTTTAGCGAAAAAGCATCTGTATAATACACTGCAATACATTCAGGTAACTATACTTTTCCCCAGGACTTGCAGGAGGAGAATGCAACCGGTACCTTGGTCTGGAATCCGGAGAACCAAAGAAGGATCCTGTGTCAAAGTCCTCTAAAAATTTTATGGATTTCTTCCTTCCGGGGCTCTGAAAGCAATCTTGTTCCACCTTGCATAATTCCTCCCGAAGGGCTCTGCCCTTCCGTCATACAAAAATAGAGCATTATGCCTATCAAAAGAAATTACTATTCCGATGGCAAACGAAAAGGAAAAACTAATTTTCCTGTAATTTAAAATCCAAGATTCAGTTTTGATTATCCACCAAATATGGTTTGATTCGAGGAATACACGCTTCAAATACAATATTTTAAAGGATGTTGGGATAGAAATCGATTTTATCTATGACTATTGGACAACAATAAAGACATCTAAACAGATTAGAATTAAGGTCCAGAGCAGGGGTTCTCAACCATTATTTTTTCTATGGACCCAGGAATGGCTGTGTGGTAAGTAGCTTGTTTACCAACCACATGGTTCCGGGTTCAGTCCTACTGCGTGGCATCTTGGGCAAGTGTCTTAAAGCCTTGTGAGTGGATTTGGTAGACGGAAACTGAAAGAAGCTCGTCATATATACATATATGTATGTGTGTGTATATGTTTGTATGTCTGTGTTTGTCCCCCCAACATCGCTTGACAACCGATGCTGGTGCGTTTACGTCCCCGTAACTTAGCGGTTCGGCAAAAAGAGACCGATAGAATAAGTACTAGGCTTACAAAGAATAAATCCTAGGGTCGATTTGCTCGACTAACGGCGGTGCTCCAGCATGGCTGCAGTCAAATGACTGATACAAGTAAAAAAGAGAGACCCCCCTCTAATAACTATTTTATTGTGGTGGACCTCCATAGCTATTCGATGTTTAAAAACTAGTTTTTCAGATCCTTTTTCCAAAATTCATATTTTGTTGTGTTGTTCACACATTAATTTGCGTATGTTAACTATGTAAAATGTTAGAGAAAGAAACCTAGCTGGTTCTTGAAATACATACATCTAAAGCAACATTTTTTCAGGGGTCATTAAAAAAAATTGTGAATCCCCACTTTACTATTTTGTTGTATGGACCCCCCAAAAAATGTTACATGGACTCTCAGAAGCCACATGGACCCCGGTTGAGAACCACTGGTTTAGAGGATATGTTTCGTTATTAGCCACACAGGGCTGCACACAGACGGGACAGATTACAAAGTAGAGCTTTTTCTTTTTGGGGGTGAGAAAAAAAAGGATGGGGTAGGTTTTCGATCAAAAGGATCGTAAAAGGGAATGAAGAAAAAAAAGGGGGAAAAGAAAAAAACGATCAATAGGGATCGTGTATCACAGTGTCATGATGTAAAGTGTAAAGGGGGAAGCAGATAAGGTTTATCCGTGGGAAGAAAAGCCTACGGAAAAGACCACGGTAACCTCGGTCAATAATGTCACATGTTAATACATTTATTTGCAAGTAACTCTCTGTTTAAAAATTTTCCGGGTTCATAGGATTATGCTCAAGGTGGCTTCGTCATTCATACATGCCAACCTTGCTACATTCACCCATCTCTTTTTGAAATATTCGCTAGACAAAACTTGCCTCCCTACTCTCACTTTCCTTTTCAAGTGATACTTGAAGAAGTTGATGAAAAATTGACCAGAGAGGAAAGTGTTTGATCCAATCCTTTCAGACGCATCCACTGGTTTGGAGGATAGATAGTTGGTACAGTATGAACAGATGACAGGTGTAGAACGACAAAAAAGGGTTAGGGAGAAAAACACACTCTAAAGTCACCGGTGAACAATCACACGGATTTCCAAATACTGTAAATGCATTGAAAGTGAATTTTATAGGTGATTTGTTTTGGAGGAACATTTGTAATTCATGAAGTTAAGGTCATTAAATTCAGGGACCGCAAAGAGAAAGTAGGTCGAAATTTGCAATTGTCTAGACTGGTCAGTGCAATAAGATTGAATATTTCATTAAGTTTTGCATACTAATGATGTTTTTTTTTTTTAAGTAGGAAATTTTAATTATTCAGAAACAATTTATAAACTACTACTGCTGGCAAACAAGAATATATATATATATATATATATATATATATATATATATAATATATATATATATATTATATATATATATATATACATATACACACACATACACACACATACACACACATATATATATGTATATATATCACGAGGTTGCTAGAGCAAGTACGTCTTTATTTACTTCTATAAATTCAAACTGAAGATCAAAGAAGATTTTTTCTTCGGTTTATATTTCCAATAAATAAGTAAAAAAGAAAGCATTTTTTTTCTTCGTAGATCTCTCAGGTATTAAAGATTGTGATTGTTTATTGATTAACGAAATATCAATTTGCTCTATTTGAAGTTCCTGTGAAAGCAGAAATCAAAGTAGCAACCCAGTCATTCTTCTTTAAGTTTATTCTAGAGAGTAACTGAATTATCTATTCGAAAACATCAGCAATACTACGAGGGAACTGTGTTCTTATCTGATCAGGAAGCTTAAGAGGTAAAATAGGCAAAGCCTTTTTTGTCAAGAAAGGACTTGGGATCTTTCCGGTTTGAACGGCAGATTTTTCAAGCGGTGTCATATGAAATTGTCACCCATAATTATGACCCTAGTATCGATCTATTGCATTTCAATCTGTTCTAGGGTTAGGGTTAGGGGGATATCTTTTTTTCTTCACAAATGTAAATAAACCCAATCTGTTTCTTAAACGAGGGACATATTCATACGGCACAGAATGTTTTTTACTTCAATAGAAGTCAGTGATTGGTTGAAATTGCAGAAACTGAAGAAAAGAAAGACAACAAATATCTTACAAACTATAGAATGTTCTCAATAAAGCCAAGAGAAAAAGATGTTTTATAAACACATTCTACCAGTATACGAAGTTTAAAATTTTTTAGTTACCTAGAAATTATGTTAAAAACTGCCATTCAAACCGAAAAGATCCAGAGCTTGTCTTCTCGTGACAACAAATGGGAAAAATGAAAATAGCAACAAAATACAAGCCAGCTCATATGAATTAGAAGTATCCAAACTTTGGCGTGTCAACGAAATTACCGTAAATCCTCGAGTATAGTCCGCCCTTGAGTATAATACGCAAGGGATTTTTAGGGGGCTGTACCTCTGAAAAACCTAAATCTTGTGTATAATACGCACCCCTTCTCTAACTTGAGTCAAGGAGGTTTATATAACGTCCTTAGTTTGTAAAAATGTTTACAGTAACGCCCTTTATTATTATTGTATATATAACATAATGCAAACGTGTAGCTTTTTTGTGTATTTTGTTTGCAGAAAATAAAGAAAGATCAGTAATAACGTTTAATAAATGTTGCTTACTGCAAGTTATGAATGATTCTTTTATGATTTCATTGCTTTCAGGCTTAGCTTAAGGTATTTTCGCGCCCGACATCACAAAATGCGTCTGATTAAACATTGCCGGACAGCAAATAGAGACTCGGACATTGCTTAGAAAAACATTTTCATTTTTAACCTCGTATATAGTACGCACTAGGGATTTTGATCTTTAAATTTTGGGGAAAAAATGCAGATTATACTCGAGGATTTACGGTAAGTCAGATCTGAACACTTTTTTACGCTCACAACGCTACGTGCTTATTACATACGTGTCTGGGGAAGCACTCCGTCGGATGAGGGTTCCGATTGATCCGAATCAACGGAACAGCCTGCTCGTGAAATTATCGTGTAAGTGGCTAAGCACTCCACAGACACGTGTACCCTTAACGTAATTCTCGGGGAGATTCAGCGTGACACAGAGAGTGACAAGGCCGGCCCTTTGAAATACAGATACAACAGAAACAGGAAGTAAGAGTGAGAGAAAGTTGTGGTGAAAGAGTACAGTAGGGATCACAACCATCCCCTGCTTTAGGTGTTTTCGCTCAATAAACACAACGCCCGGTCTGGGAATCGAAACCGCGATCCTATGCGCCTCCACACATACGTGTCTAGTGACATATGATATATGTTATTATTTATTAGCTCTATGTCTCTGACAAAACTTGGGCAAATTTTGCTTTTATTTAAAAGACAAATGCATCGCCAACAGGAAAAGTTTGCAAAGCTGTTCCTCGAAAAATTGTGCTTTCATCAGTTTAAAGTTCATTATACCACGCCCGCACGAATCAAACGGAATTCGTCGAGGCAGATATTTTTCTACGGCCAGATGCCCTTCTAGTCGCCAATCCTCACCTGTTTCCAAGCAAGTTAATAATTTCGTCATGGCTAGACGTATCACGGGATACTGCTTGTACGGTAGGGTAGTTCATTTATAACTATCGCGTAATATCGAGACAAGGCGACAAACGCTCATCCTGTCTGTCTGTCTCTCTCTCTCTGTCTCTCTCTCTCTCTCTCTCTCTCTCTCTCACACACACACACACACACACACACACACACATATACATATTTTAATCTTTTACTCGGTTCAAATCGTGAGCTGTGGGTCATATTGAGGCACAATCATTCATGTAGCTACATCTTCATTAATCTTCTTTTAATTAGCTGGCATTTGGTGAATGAGAAAGTTCGATGTTGCTGTTGCTGTTGAGCGAAGCGGTCTTCGTCCCAGAGCTCGCAAGATGGGAGAAGTCCGAAACGTAGTCCTTTGCTATTCGTAAGACCCGCAGAAGAGAAAGCAGGTCAACCCCCGACACCGAGAGCATCGACGGATGGATGAATGCGCATCCAGGCTCAGCGGTTGCGTAGGAAGTCGGGGATGATGTTGCTGTCCACATTTGCATATGCGTTTCCTGTTGTGAAGTTGGTTCATTCAGGTCTCTTGACTGTAGAAGATCCAGTTCGCCAGGCTTCATGCAGTTTCCATCTACCAAATCTGCCCGAAAAGCTTTGGCCGGCCCGGAGCTGTAGTAGCAGACACTTACCCAAAATGCCATTTAGTAGGACTGAACTAGAAACCTCGCCACAATGCCTGCATTCAATAGTTTTCTCTCATCTTCATTGAATTCATTTCTACCTTCATAATCTCGTAATCATGTTGGTTAACTTTATTATTTAAATACACTCGGTAAAGCTGTATAAATATCGCTATACTAGAACTATGACCCGGCAACACATACACGCGAGTACTTTCCAAATCTCCGACCAATCACATACAGCTAGCTGGCATTCAATTGGAGTATCAAGTTTCGGGCATTTTGATTGGGTTTTGGATAGAAAATTCACAAAAAAAGTCACTTCTATTGATTTTTTTTAATGGCTTTGCAGCGTGACTGGGGAAATGTAAAGATATGCACGACTGCCCTTGGACGGTTTTGAATGACCACAGAAAGTGCAAGCCCTTTAACTGAAAAAAAATGTGGATTTGTATAAAGGACAGGCACACAGACATTTTGCCGTTTATATATAGAGAGAGATAAACTGTTTTGCACCTTGTAGAATGGCGATTTATTGTCATCTCAAACCAATTACTAGAACCATTTCATGAAAACTGAGAGTTGGTAAAAAAAAAAAAAGAAAAAAAAAAGAAGTTATCTTGAATTGTTACACAACTTTAAAAGACAGATATCGATGATATTTTCTCTGAAAGACAAAGCGGTTTTTCTTTGCCTTTCTTTTTCTTTCTGTTTTTAGCTTTAGCACAGGCGCGGCTGTGCGGTTAAGAAACTCACTTTGTAGTTAAGTGGTTTCAAGTTCAGTCCTACTACGTGGCACCTTGGGCAGGTGTCTTCTATAGTCTTGGACCGATTGGCCCCTTGTGAGAGAATTTGGTAGATGTAACTGTGTGGAAGTCCTCGTACATGAGTTTGCATGTCTTTGTGTTTGTCCCCCACCTCCACCACTTGATAACTGCTGTTGGTTCGTTTACATCCCCATAACTTAGTGGTTCAGCAATTGACACCGAAAGAATAAGTACTAGACTTAAAAATAAAAAAACTTATGTACTGGAGTCGAATTGTTAGGGTGAACCCTATAAGGATGGAGCACCAGCATTGCAGCGGTCCTATGACTGAAACAAGTAAAAGATATTTCTCGGGGCAACTCTCTCTCTCTATCCGCTCAGTCGAAGTCGACTCTCGGTCACTCGTTGGATCAGTGTCCTCCAGTCAGTTCTATCCTGGGCCGCTTCTTTGAGATTGGCTATGTCCATTCCGGTATCACTCTTGATGGTGTCAAGCCAGCAGGTTCTTGGTCGGCCTCTTCCTCTCTTGCCATTGACCATTCTGAGCATGATGTCCTTCTCCAGGGATTTTCTCCGCATAATATGACCGAAATATGCCAATCTATACTTGGTGATCCTAGCTTCTAGAGACATTTTCGGCCTGATCTGCTTAAGAACTTCTGCAACCGAGGGAGAAATGGTGAAGAACTGCATGACCAAGAAGGGATCAGGAAAAGATGGAAAGAGTACACTGAACAGTTGTATGCAGGGAACAACCTCGATGGACAGGCAGAAGAGAAGCCACTGGAACTGGAACTGGAGCCAGACATCAAAACAGCTAAATCAAAAGTATTTAAACACTAAACACGTAAACATCTGACTTAACAATAGAATTCAGGGTTGAATTATAGCGATAAAACAGCTTAATATATATTTTCACAATTTTAGATTCGTAGCATATAAGTTGTATGTGATATTGAAATGTATCCAGAATTTGCGTACTGGCGAGTATAAGCAACACCTGAAATGACTTATAATTAGAACTTATGTGAAAACAGCAGACTTTTCCTCAAAGACAACAAAGCAGTATCAAAGATAATATAGAATGGTAAGGAAGTTAAACATAAAGGTGGGAATATATAACGGGAAAAGTAATTATATTTCTTTAGAATTTGTAGGTGGTGTATTCTTACAGATGTCAAATGATTTATAATTGTTTACATTTCGAAGTTTATTACTTAATTTCACTTAATATTCCTGTCACAATAATGGCTAACGAATGCGGTAAAATGTACGTTGAATGCGATTTCTCCATTTTATAAAGCAAATAACACTTGATAAAGTTAATGGATGGAAGCACTCCGTCGGTTACAACGATGAGGGTTCTGGTTGATACGAATCAACGAAACAGCCTGCTCGTGAAATTAACGTGTAAGTAAACCCTTAACGTAGTTCTCGGAGATATTCAGCGTGACACAGAGAGTGACAAGGCCGGCCCCTTGAAATACAGGTACAACAGAAACAGGAAGTAAGAGTGAGAGAAAGTTGTGGTGAAAGAATACAGCAGGGATCACCACCATCCCCTGCCGGAGCCTCGTGGAGCTTTTTTTTTAGGTGTTTTCGCTCAATAAACACTCACAACGCCCGGTCTGGGAATCGAAACCGCGATCCTATGACCGCGAGTCCGCTGCCCTAAGCACTGGGCCATTGCGCCTCCACTGATAAAGTTAATACAGCCATGTTGAACATAGAAATAATGCAGTTGTTTGATCTACGATGACCACATTCTATTCGCGTAGTGTATTAAAAACTATATTTTTACCACGGCATCATGTAATTTACCTTTAGTAGAGATCGAAAGAGGTTCTAGATAAAATGTGATAACCAAGAACTTCGAGAGATAAAAGGATGAGAGTGAATGGTAGAATATGGAACGAAATGGAAGGGGGAAAAAAATCTTAATTGATATGGTCTATAACATTATTATGAAATCTTTCACAAGATTAGACTTCTGAACTTAAGATTATTATTAATAAGGTGGTGAGCTGGCAGAATCGACAACACACCGAACAAAATGCTTAACGTAATTTCGTCCGTCTTTTACATTCTGAGTTCAAATTCTGCTGAGGTCGACTTTGCCTTTCATCCTTTCGGGGTCGATGAAATAAGTACCAGTTACGCACTGGGATCGATGTAATCGACTAGCCCTCTTCCTCCAAAATTGTCAAGGCCTTCTTGTGCTTTTCATCCTTTTCCAGTTGATAGATTAAGTACCAGTGAAACACTTGGATCGATGTAATCGATTAGTCCCCACCCAACAAATTTGAGACCTTGTGCCTCTAGTAGAAAGGATTATTATTATTATTATTATTATTATTAGCAGCAGCCTCATAGCCGTGTGTCGAGAGGGATTTTTGGGGGTTTGAATGATTCACCTCTGGAAACATGGGTGTTTCGTTCAACATCCTTAAACAACCTTTACTGAGGGACCTGTTGAGCGGGATGGGCTACTGAACCTGAAGAAAATTCTAACTGGGCCCCACCTGCAAGGTGATGCGCTGTTTATTTTGATATGAGATCACCATGTTGCGCACATATGGTTGTGATGCATGTGCCTTGTGTACCATTATCAGACGGGTAGTCATGATGGGTATATTGGGCTTCGTATATTTTACCCCCAGTGTCACTTTGATGGCATGCACTGCTCTCTCACTGGGGGTAAAATATACGAAGCCCAATATACCCATCATGACTACCCGTCTGATAAGGGTACATCAGGCACATGCATCACAACCATATGTGCGCAACATGGTGATCTCATATCAAGATAAAAAGCACATGACCTTGCAGGTGGGGCCCAGTTAAAATTTTCTTCTGGTCGAGTAGCCCATCCCGCTCAATAGGTCCCTCAGAATCGTTAGCACGCTGTACAAAATGCTTAGCAGCATTTCGTCCATCTTTACGTTCTAAGTTCAAATTCCGCCGAGATCGACTTTGCCTTTTATCTTTTTGGGGTCAATAAAATAAGTACCAGTTGCGCAGTGAGATCGATGTAATCGACTTATACCCTCCCACCAAGTTACTGGCCTTGTGCCAAAATCTGAATCCATTATTATTATTCTTAGTAGCAGCAGTAACAGCAGCTGAACAATCGCAGCTTTATTTAATACTCAATTGGTCTTGCGTATAGAAAATGGTACTGAGAAGCTCTAATAGAGAAAGGCGGCTCAAATTTTTCTAAGCTAGTCTAAACATAACAACTAAGCAGGCTATCCAACTACTCACATAGTCATCAAATTTTCCTGAAATAGTAACATGCCATTCTTTACTTAAAAATAAATACAACTAGTTTATTTAAAAGCAGAACAGATTTATTTTCATATACTAAGCATTTCTCGAGATTTCTACATAGAAATAATACACCTTTTCATTATAAATGATTAATTTTCAGTTGGGTTCTTAAATCAAATTATCTTCAGTGTTTGGTCCCATTCAATTAGGCTAATTATTTAGTAATCAAAACTGCAATGACGTGGTGAAGAATAAAAAGAAAATTATAGAGTTAGATCAACAGAAAGGATTTCATCTATAAACTACTGAAATTTTTAATTTTCATATTCCCTGTCGGATCTTTTCGGTTTGAACGGCAGTTTTTTAACATAATTTCAAGGTAACGAAAAAATTTTAAAATTCGTATACTGGTAGAATGTGTCTATAAAACATCTTTTTCTCTTGGCTTTATTGAGAAAATTCTATAGTTTGTAAGATATTTGGTCTTTGATTTCTTGCATTTCGGCAATTTCAACTAATCAATGACCGTCTATTGAGGTGAAAACATTCTGTGCCGTATGAATATGTCCCTCGTTTAAGAAAACAGATTGGGTTTATTTACATTTGTGAAGAAAAAAAGATACTCTTCCTCCCACCCCTAACCCTAACTAACCCTAACCCTAAATTAGATTGAAATGCAATAGATCGATACTAGGGTCATAATTATGGGTGACAATTTCATACGACACCGCTAGAAAAAAACTGCCGTTCAAAACGAAAAGATACTCCCTGTCTAACCAAAAGCAGCCACTTAGACGTTTCACTTGAGATTACAATTGATATCCTGCAAGTGCAAACCAACTACGGACAAGCAAACAGACAAACAAAAAATTAATATTCTTGCTAATTCTGAAATAACACGAATAGCAATGATAAAAAGTTGAAAGACATGCAATAATATGCGGCAAAATTATATTAGGTTAATAAGATCGAAGTTTTCATTTTTAATGAGTACAAAACACACAGCATTAGAAGCGAACAAATTAAAACTATCCAAATGAAATATTGATAATAAACATTGTCAATAATAAAAGAGCTTATAATTGTTATTATTAAAGTCAATTTTTCTATTGGTGAAAAAAACAAAGCGTTAATATTTAGTATATTTTGCACAATGTTAAGAACCCGAAACAGGTGTGACGTTGTCAATGGGTTACTACTGCGACGATGTTCTTTTGACTACATTGTGCATATGTATGTTTGTGCACGCATATATATATATATATATATATATATATATATATATATAATCTTTTAATCTTTTACTTGTTTCAGTCATTTGACTGCGGCCATGCTGGAGCACCGCCTTTAGTCGAGCAAATCGACCCCGGGACTTATTCTTTGTAAGCCAAGTACTTATTCTATCAGTCTCTTTTGCCGAACCGCTAAGTGACGGGGACGTAAACACACCAGCATCGGTTGTCAAGCAATGCTAGGGGGACATACACACATACACACAGACACACAGACATACACATATATATATATACATATATACGACAGGCTTCTTTCAGTTTCCGTCTACCAAATCCACTCACAAGGCATTGGTCAGCCCGGGGCTATAGCAGAAGACACTTGCCCAAGATGCCACGCAGTGGGACTGAACCCGGAACCATGTGGTTGGTTAGCAAGCTATATATATATATATATAAATGTTTGTGTGTGTAGCTCAAATTTACAGAAAACAAAAGACGAAGACAGGTGAAGGAACAAGAAGCAGGTGTATTACTTTAACGCTCGGGAAGGATGGAAAAGTCTTTCATATTTCAAGTCCCATACTCTTTGACAGAAAGGATTAAGAGGAAAAAGGATCTTTTCGGTTTGAACGGCAGTTTTTTCTAGCGGTGTCATATGAAATTGTCACCCATAATTATGACCCTAGTATCGATCTATTGCATTTCAATCTGTTTTAGGGTTAGGGTTAGGGGTGGGGGGAAGGGTATCTTTTTTTCTTCAGAAATGTAACTAAACCCAATCTGTTTCTTAAACGAGGGACATATTCATACGGCACAGAATGTTTTTTTTTACCTCAATAGAGGTCATTGATTGGTTGAAATTGCAGAAATTGAAGAAAAAAAAAACAACAAATATCTTACAAACTATAGAATTTTCTCAATAAAGCCAAGAGAAAAAGATGTTTTATAAACACATTCTACCAGTATACGAAGTTTAAAAGTGTTTAGTTACGTGGAAATCATTTTTAAAAAAACTGCCGTTCAAACCGAAAAGATCCGGAAAAAAGAAACGGAGAGAGAAAAAATGTGTAGAGATCAACTGTTCAACATGATGAAATGATCGGAAGGATATATGAAACCAGCTGGTCATGCAGGGATAAAAATTTGTGGCCGTTAAATGGAGCTTGCATGTCCGAGATCATAATTTATGAAGCCACCGCAAACTCTGTATCCGCTAATGACACGGTTTCGACGAAGAAATATGTGAGCCTTACAGAGGGTAATTTCAAGACCAGGTTCAATAATCACACCTTGAGCTTCAGGCACTGGGATAAAAGGAGAACGACCAAATTATCCAGTCATATATGGTCCTGGTGGAGGCGCGTGGCTTAGTGGTTAGGGTGTCATGATCAGCATCATGATCGTAGGATTGTGGTTTCGATTCTTGGACCGGGCAACGCGTTGTGTTCTTGAGCAAAACACTTCATTTCACGTTGCTCCGACAAGGGGTGGTGGCGACCCTTGTTATACTCTTTCGCCACAACTTTCTCTCACTCTCCTTGTTTCTTGAGTAACGCTGCGATGGACTGGCGTCCCGTCCAGCTGGAGGGAACACATACGCCGCAGAAACCAGGAAACCGGGCCCATGAGCCTGGCTAGGCTTGAAAAGGGCGAAACAAAGAAGAATATATGGTCCTTAAAAGATAAAGGTGTCAGTTACATCCATTGGAAGATCTTAGCCAAGTGTAAGCCCTATACCAACGGCAGTAGAAAGTGCGGTCTTTGTGATACGGAAACATGGCTCATCTCGAAAAACAGCTTAGACCCCGCCACATGTCTAAATTCAAAAACTGAACTTTTCGGATCATGTCCATATGTAGCTAAATATTTGTTACGTTTTTGGTCCCCTCGAGATTACAGACAGGACATGCTTTCTATATTGTGTCCACGTACAAGCTTTTTATCTCTCAATATATTTTACTTATATTTCTTATATATTTTTTACTTATACTTATACATTTTTCATATACTTTTTTTTACATATTTATAGAGATATTGTTTCATAGTTTTATTGTTCATAAGTTTTTTACACATAATTTTTCTGTACTCTAACTTCCACCCTGCATTTTCCTGTGCGTATGTAGACTTGTATATGGAATTTTGCCGGGCGAAATTCTTAGCGGTATTTCGTCTGCCGTTACGTTCTGAGTTCAAATTCTACCAAGGTCGACTTTGCCTTTCATCCTTTCGGGGTCGATTAAATAAGTACCAGTTACGCACTGGGGTCAATGTAATCGACTTAATCTCTTTGTCTGTCCTTGTTTGTCCCCTCTATGTTTAGCCCCTTGTAGGTAAAGAAATAGGAATTTATTATGCGCGCGCGTAGAATGTGTCACATAAAACATCTTTTTCTCTTGGCATTCTTGAGAAAATTCTGTAAACAGAGACAAACGAAATATACACCGCCGTAACTTCTTGTTGACAAACAGCAGCAGTAATTGTATTCACCTCAATAGACATCATTAATTGGTTGAAAGTGCCGAAATACGAGAAATTTAACAACAAATAGCTTACAAACTATAGAATTTTCTCAAGAACTCCAAGAAAAAAAGATGTTTTATGTGACATATTCTACCAGTATACGAAGTTTAAAAGTGTTTAGTTACAAAAAATTATTTTTTAAATCTGCCGGTCAAAGGGAAAAGATCCCAAATAAGAAATAAGAGTAGTTAACCCAAGGACAAAAATCGTATTACACAGTGTTATACATTCATGGATAAATAAATAAATAAATAAATAAATAAATAAATAAATAAATAATAACCAAATGAAAAGAATCGAGGAAACTAGCGATCGTTTGCACTGGAAGAAAATGTTCCTAATCAGCAGAACTCGCCTATCTTCGCAACATATAAGTTATTTTATTAATATATCTTATTTCTTTACTACCCACAAGGGGCTAAACACAAAGAGGACAAACAAGGACAGACAAACGGATTAAGTCGATTACATCGACCCCGAAAGGATGAAAGGCAAAGTCGACCTCGGCGGAATTTGAACTCGGAACGTAAAACACAGACGAAATACCTATTTCTTTACTACCCACAAGGGGCTAAACACAGAGAGGACAAACAAAGACAGACAAACGGATTAAGTCGATTATATCAACCCCAGTGCGTAACTGGTACTTATTTAATCGACCCCGAAAGGATGAAAGGCAAAGTCGACCTCGACGGAATTTGAACTCAGAACGTAAAGACAGACGAAATACCTATTTCTTTACTACCCACAAGGGGTTAAACACAGAGGGGCAAACAAGGACAGAAAAACAGATTAAGACGATTACATCGACCCCAGTGCGTAACTGGTACTTACTTTATCAACCCCGAAAGGATGAAAGGCAAAGTCGACCTTGGCGGAATTTGAACTCAGAACGTAAAACACAGACGGAATACCTATTTCTTTACTACCCACAAGGGGCTAAACACAGAGAGGACAAACAAGGACAGACAAACGGATTAAGTCGATTATATCGACCCCAGTGCGTAACTGGTACTTATTTAATCGACCCCGAAAGGATGAAAGGCAAAGTCGACCTTAGCGAAATTTGAACTCAGAACATAACAGCAGATGAAATACTTATTTCTTTATTGCCCACAAGGGGTTAAACACAGAGAGGACAAACAAGGACAGATAAAGGGATTAAGTCGATTATATCGATCCCAGTGCGTAACTGGTACTTAATTTATTGACCCCGAAAGAATGAAAGGCAAAGTCGACCTCGGCGGAATTTGAACTCAGAACGTAACGGCAGACGAAATACCGCTACGCATTTCGCCCGGCGTGCTAACGGTTCTGCCAGCTCGCCGCCTTTTATTTTATCAATATATCAAAAGCTCATCAGTTCTTTTCCGTTTTTGTAAATACAAATCTAGTTACTTTCTCTTTATAATGTGAGATATTCCCAGGACGCTTAATTAACTGGAAGTGAATCATAGGATCCTGCATTCATCCTGATGCGCTTCATTAAAATAGCAAATGTCAAATAGACTTGCGTGGGACGTCTGATATGTTACCTACACGGTTTTCTTAGATATTCGAGATTCTTGATATCTATATACCGCCTTATCTTTGATTAAAGTTCAGTTCAGATTGTATTTCTGCAAGAGATGCTGCAGATTGTGCGTAGACTACCTGTATAAAAGTTGTTGGAAATCCTTGTCTGTTTCTTGCATTTTAAACTGATAAGCTTAATTATGGGGGTAAGTTTTTCAAAGTCGTGACATCATCAATAAAGAACACGAGCGCTAGAATTTCTCTGTGTGCTATGATCTGTGCTGACGACACAGTTCAAACATTTAATATATGCAAGGCGCATGTGCACATACACGCACAAGCACGCGCGTGCGAAAATGTGAATGTGTATGCACGCAAGTGGATGGGAATAATAGGTAAAACTTGCAGGTATCCATTAATGTGGATAGATCGTGGAGGCACATGGCCTAATGGTTAGAGCAGCAGACTCGCGATCTAGGGATCGTGGGTTCGAATCTCAGACCGGGCGATATGTGTGTTTATGAGCGAAACACCTAAGCTCCACAAGGCTCCAGCAGAAGGTAATGGTGAACTTCTGCTGACTCTTTCTCCATGACTTTCTCTCACTCTTTCCTCCTGCATCTTGCAGCTCACCTGCGACGGACCGGCGTCGTCTAGGTGCGGAACCTATACGCCAAGGAAACCGGGATACCGGCCCTTATGAGCCAGCCTTGGCTCGAGAAGGAACAAAAAAGAAATGTGGATAGACTGCACTGTGTAACAAAATTTTTATTTATCATTTTTGGTTTATCTTTGTTTTTGGTCAGTAAGTGTTATTTTCTATTTGCTTCTATCCAGGAATCAAAGGAAATGACTACTATTCCCTTCAAACTTTGCTTTTATGACCTGAATATATATGTTTTGAAACTGACCTATTTTCCATTACATTTCAGACAGATTCAGCACTGAGTTGCTGAGGCAGAAATATCGAAACTTTTTTAAAGTTGGGGAATATTGCTGTTCTTGTTTCTTTATTGCCCACAAGGGGGCTAAACACAGAGGGGACAAACAAGGATAGACAAAGGGATTAAGTCGATTACATCGACCCCAGTGCGTAACTGGTACTTAATTTATCGACCCCGAAAGGATGAAAGGCAAAGTCGACCTCGGCGGAATTTGAACTCAGAACGTAGCGGCAGACGAAATACCTATTTCTTTACTACCCACAAGGAGTTAAACGCAGAGAGAACAAACAAGGACAGACAAAGGACAGACCTCATTTAATCGACCCCAAAAGGATGAAAGGCAAAGTCGACTTCGGCGGAATTTGAACCCAGAACGTAACGGCAAACGAAATACCGCTAAGCATTTCGCCCGGCGTGCTAACAATTCTGCCAGCTCGCCGCCTTGTTATTGCTGTTCTGCTGGGCTTTTGTTAAAGTTTTAGTCATATACACTGATAGCTGAGTAGACCAGAGATAGGTGACAAAGTAATCGTTAGGAACCAATGAAGACAGGTCAATATTGTATCAGTGTTAGACAAGCATAGTGTCGCTAATGCTGAGAAGGTGGATTGCTGAAGCTAAAGAAGCGAATGGGTCACTGATGTAGGGAGTATCTATCGATATACAAATCACAAGAGCACAATCAATTATTTTCTGCTTATTAAAATAACCCCTTCGGTCATGATTGACCATGAGGTTGACACCTAGAAAGTTCCTTTTCGAGGCACAAGCAAGGTTGTCTATGGAAGACTGCCTTCCATCTGTTCAATATTTTTTCAGTCTGCAGAGAAATGGTTAAAAGCTTTCCCTGTTTATAATTATACCATATGTTACATATATATCATATCATACCTGGTACTGTTTGGACTAAGATCCCCGTTGACAGGCCGCTGTTATTTATTATAGAGTATTAAACACTTTCGGTCTGCAAATTAGGGAGTCCTTCATAGAGTAACCGTTAAATTTGCTGAGTATATAAACAGTTTGGCTGCTTGTTTCTCTGGAGACTGTCAGAATGATGTAGACGCATCTGATGAGAACCCAATAAGGTTCGGAAATCGATTAAGGTTCAGAAATCGATTAAGGTTCATCCTTTTTTTCAGTCTGCGGAAAATGGCTAAAACATTTCCCTGTTTATAATCATTCATTCATTCATACATACATACATACATATATACATACATACATACACACATACATATAATCATACATACATACATGCATACATACATATAATCATACATACATACATGCATACATACATATAATCATACATACATACATACATACATACATACATACATACATACATACATACACACACATACATACTTACACACAAACATACACACATACATACATACACACATACATACATACATACATACATACATACATACACACACATACACACATACATACATACATACATACATACATAATACATGCATACATACATGCATACATACATACACGCATACATACATACATACATACATACATACATACATACATACATACATACATACATACATACAAACAAACAAACAAGGCGGGGTGTAACCAGGACGCAAGTAATCGATATTCCA
>NC_042998.1:192617703-192697703 GCF_006345805.1 Octopus sinensis | reverse complement strand
ATGTACATATCGTCAGCCACCAAAAGTCATGTTCAACTGGTTAAGGTCAAACGACTGACAAGCAAATCTGTGGTATCGAGCAGAATATTTGCTGTAGCACATCTTTTATACCAAGACAAAACAATGTACTTGATAACACTTCCAATCAGTTGAGATCAGAAGCCATGAGAGTCGGAGCCTGGTACTGCATCAGGGCATTAATCATAAGAAAATTCACAGCTTATTTTGCTGGGTATGAAGGAAAGTGTCAGCTGTCCACAGCCAGCAGACTAAGGCGACACTTGTTTACTTGTCATACTTCAAGAACCCTGCGAAGAATTCTTGCAGTTCCAAGCAATACTGACATATTTTGTAGGTGTTCTACCTTCTCACTTGCATCAATCTTTTTTAGCCATGTTGGTAGTTGAGTGCTGATACTTCCAAATGCTCCAATTACTATTGGTACCATGTCTACTCTCTTCATTAACCACAACCTTCGTATTTCCCACTTCAAATCGTCATAGTTGTTTATTTTTCTTCTTCTTTCACATTGACCCTGTTGTCATCGGGGCTTGTTATGTCGATTATCATACATATTATTGGCAGAGACACACAACATGGAACTGAGGATCTATCGAAGCTGGTACAGCGTGGTGAAACATATCTCGGTGGAGGTCACTTGAAGAAATGTTACTTTCTACATCGTACATTTAAAATTTTATCTGGAACTATGAATATTTTTTAATTTCACACGATCAACAAGTATCATTTGAACAAAAACGATTGACACTCATTGACTTACACCGCCAGCCAACACTCAGTTTATCAGGAAATCTCTTTCAATTGCGAATATTTTCATTCTCAAGATGAACATCGCAACATACTACTACAATAAGAATGGATGGTCAAGACAATAATGAAAACCAAATATTTTGTTCGATAAACTACCTCTGTATCACAGGTTACATTAACATCATCATCAATAAGACGTATGGAAGCCTCTACGTTGTCATCCTTTGACCTGCTAGAAATAATTGCCAAATTCCTCTTAAATTATACCCAAGAATTGATATTCAATGCTAAGTTGGATAATGTAATATTAGATACATGGGCGGAGTTTCGGATAAGGGCGCTCACAGAAGTTGAATTAGCTCCGTTTTGACAGCGATTTTTCAAATGTTTCTTTCACGACGGCCTTTGAAATAATGGTGGGCATCTTTTTGTGTATAAAGGCTTTTGAAAATGTATTATTTTCTCTTCATCCTCTCCACCTCCCTCATAGGGACATAAAAATAGAAGACAGGGTAATAATGACCAAAACACTTTGATCATAGGTCTGCTTAATCCGGTACAACCTAAGGTTACAATACAATTACAACATAATATACATGTTTTAACATTAAAGATCGTTCAGCATGGTTGTCATTGCTCAACTGATCTATAATAAAACCATTCTAGCCGTGACCACACCAACTATTTTCCTGACATAGTATACCTAGGTTTACATTGTCCAATGAGTCTTTTATTTTTGTTGAGTGAGAGAGCAGTGCATGCCCTCAAAGTGACACTGGGGTAAAATATACGAAGCCCAGTATACCCATCATGACTACGCCTGATAAGGGTACACTAGACACATGCATATGTGCGCGACATGGTAATCTCGTATGAAGATAAACAGCACATGACCTTGCAGGTGGGGCCCAGTTTGAATTTTCTTCTGGTCAAGTAACCTATCCTGCTCAAAAGGTCTCTGAATAAGGGTTGTTTAAGGATGTTGAACGAAACACCCATGTTTCCAGAGGTGAATTATTCAAACCCCAAAGAATCCCCCTCAACACATGGCTATGATGCTCCCCAACTACTTCTGCTCGTGATCAAAAGATGCACATATCGTCAGCCAATATGGGACATGGTCAACTGGTTAAGGTCAAGCAACTGACAAGCAAATCTGTGGTATTGAGCAGAATGTTTGCTGCAGCCCATCTTTTATACCAAGACAAAACAATGTACATTATTATTATTATTATTATTATTATTATTGAGTGAGAGGGCAGTGCATGCCATCAAAGTGACACTGGGGTAAAATATAAGAAGCCCAGTGTACCCATCATGACTACCCGTCTGATAAGGGTACACTAGGCACATGCATCACAACCATATGTGCACGACATGGTGATCTAATATAAAGATAAACAGCACATGACCTTGCAGGTGGGACCCAGTTAGAATTTTCTTCTGGTTGAGTAACCTTATTATTATTATTATTATTATTATATTATTATTATTATTATTATTATTATTATTAAGAAGACAGTAATGTATTAATTTGGGGTAAGTTTGGCAGTTATTCTTGCATTACATGACCATGTAAAGGATCACTCGTAGGGTTCGTATTCGAAGTGGCCATCAATCATTGTGCCATTGTAAATTGAAACAAACATGTTATATATAATTAAATTGTAGATATCATTCACGGAGCTCGAAGAACGATTAGCCTAAAGTTTATATTTGTAAGTTTAAGAAAAATTGCCCACAGTTTCGGCAAACCAGACTTGATATCAATAATCTTTGTTTGGTTGTTAATATAGGGATAAAGCAGGAATTTACAATGGAAGTAGTTATATATTGATATGATTAGGTGACATGTTTAGGGCGAAATATATATTGCATGGGTGTTTTCAGCGTAGGACAAAAACCGGTACATTCTAACAGAGATAACCAGCAGTGTTATTTATGCTTGACTGAGTTATCTCCCTTTACGTCAGTGTTCGATTTTAGCATTTGGTATCTTATGAGAACGATGAGATGCCAATAATCGACTGAAAGAAGCCTGGCAGATGGAACCCAAGCATAGCCGCCATTCAAAAGAAGAATAAAAGAAGATAAACTACTTTTTCCCCCTCCTTCTCCTTCTGCAATGATAATTTGTTCTCTTTTGCTCATAGTACAAATCATCATCATCATCATCATTAGTATTTATTAAATTGATATGTATTAGATGCTTCTTCATCCGAGAAAATTCCTTTGAAATGTACTCCCTGTTGGTTACCAATGCAAGGATAGAAAAGATATCAATAACGAAGAAATGGGCAGACAAGCAAAAAAAAAAAATACTTATAAAAGACCCCCCCAAAAAAATAAATAAATAAAAGGCTCTATAAGAGATAAATGCTGAAACTAATCACTTGGGAGCACAATTCGACCAATCGGAAACTACTACACAAAAACAAACACAGAGTTATCATAAACCTGGCCCCCACCACCAACACCAACACCACCACATCCCTCCAATGAATAGCAAAAGTTACAAAAAAATTAAGAAACACACTGATGTTTAATTCATGCTTCTTGTAAACAATGTTTATACATCACTGAACAATAAATAAATAGATAAATAAATAAATAAATAAAATGAAAACATTAAACCAGGCGTGACCACCAGAGATCTGCTACTTAAAGTAAAACGAAATAAGGATTACGTTTGGTGCACTTTTCGCTCGTTTTTGCAACACACATCGTCAGAAAAAAGTATTTTGACCCAATCTCTCTCTATATAAACGGCAGTTTGTCTGTGCGTGTTTCTGTGTGTCTGTTTTCTCGTACCCTCACCCTGACCACGGCTTTCAACCGATTCTGATGAAACTTGACACACACATAGCCCAATGTCATAATTCAAAACTAACGTAGCGAAAATTTTGAAAAGTTCCCCCAGTTCTGAAAAAAATCGATAAATTCGACATGGGGTCGAGAATCAGAAACACAAACCGCAAACTGTCTAGGGGACGCAACTCCACCTTTTTTCACTCTCAAAAGAAATTTAACATCATTTTTTTCCATTTTTTTGCTATTTTTTGGCTATAACTCTCTAAAAATGCTTTATAGTTATTTCCCTTACAAACCTGAGCAACGCCGGGCGATACTGCTAGTATTAACTAAAATGATTATCTAGATGTAATCGGTAAGTGTTTGAGTGCGTTTTGCGTAACTAAAACTACCAGGATTTATTTCTGCCTCCTTTCAGTAAATTCTTAATGCTTTTACTCCAAGCCTTGCTCCAGTTTTATTCCTTCTGTCTTCTTTGGTTTATTGCCAAATAAACATGGTTGTTCTTCTGTAAAAAACCGACATTACTGCTATTTTTAATCTCAGCAGGACGCCTCCTCCAACTGGTTATTCAATGCAATCTGCAACCAATATATATTGCAAGCAGGGGAGAGAACTCCTACCATCTTCTAGCCACGAGACCTCCAGACTGTACGGTTTTGACCTCTTTGTGATCATCCTCGATGATGGATACTTGTCTGCTAGAGATAGCAGTAGTTCACTTCAGCTCACAATATATAGAGAACAAGGGACACACAGTCACTGATCTTGCAACTAAGGTTCATGATATTGGTGTGGAGGCACATGGCCTAGTGGTTAGAGCAGCGGACTCGCGATCGAGGGATCGCGGGTTCGAATCTCAGACCGGGCGATGTGTGTGTCCGTGAGCGAAAACACTTAAGCACCACGCGGTTCCGGCAGAAGGTAATGGCAAACTTCTGCTGACTCTTTCGCCACAACTTTCTCTCACTCTTTCCTCCTGCATCTTGCAGCTCACTTGCGACGGACCGGCGTCCCGTCCATGTAGGGAACCTATACGCCAAGGAAACGGGAAACCGGCCCTTATGAGCCAGGAATGGCTCGAGAAGGAACAAACATGATACTGGTGCTTTCTGATGAAACTTTTAGATAAGCCAGACTTGATTTGCTCTCTCTCTCTCTCTCTCTCTCTCTCTCTCTCTCTCTCTCTCTCACTATACCAGATAACAGAACAATTCTCTGGTTATTCTCTGTTTTAATATCGTAAATATATAACATATGACAAGATCACAAGTGACCTCTTTCTATACATTTCATATAAAACTAGAATTTCTTTTAATTGTTGACAGAATGAATTACAGGTGTAGGTTTAATTTCTTTTTTAAGGCTGTCAAGACAAACATGAGATAGGATATGCAATATAGTTCAAAATATATTAAAATTCCCGTAAATCAACATATCTCCAGATTTTAATAACTAATGAGACAAATTATTGGATATTTTTAATAATGATCTGAAACATTAATAAACAGTAATCACAGCATTTATCAATATATATCAGAAAATGTACTTACATATTGAGGCTTTTATGGCACAACTTTTAAACTCCACTATAATTTTAGCAGCATAATTAGCAACCTGATTTAATGAAATAAAGAGAGAGAGAAAAAAAAAGAACAATTAACTATATTTGCGAGAACTAATTCGAAATTAATAATTAAAAAATAATAATTAAAAAATAAACACAAAAATGATTTAATGTGAATAATTCTATGTATTTGTTGGCTTCATTGAAAATTAATTTGGCAATGTTAAATAATGTTAAATAACTTAAAAAAAAAGCGTAATTGTAAAAAAAGAATAGGACTTGTTGTATTTGGAGATGGTCATGTTGTCAGTTTAGCCAATAAAACACACACACTATGTATTTGGTGTTAATTTGCTTCAGCTTTATTTTATTTTTTACATTAATCGTATTTCAGTCATAGTTCTTTCGTCACACTTCTGTGACCTCATCAGTGGTCCTTTGCTTTCTTCTTTCTAAGAAGGCTAGGCAACCCTATCAAATCCCTAATCGGTAGAACCTACCCTTTTAGTAGAACCCCCTGTACTGATAGGAACTGTACTGTATGTAGATTAAGCCCACAAACAAATTGTAAAGCCAGAAATGTAGTCAACAATATAAGATGTACACAGGGACGGTGTAGTAGCAAGACAATAACATACATAGGGGAAACAGCATGGAGCATAGGAGAGTGGACAAATGAACATTGGAGGGAACTTAAGGAAGAGAAGGGTTCATCGGTTCTGTACCAGCACGCCGAGCAGGAACACGGGGGCTCACTCAACAACATAGAAATTAAAATCTTGTCCGCACATAGAACAGATGCAATGCTTAGACAAATTACAGAAGCTACACATAATAGAAGATAAACCTAGCCTGAATAGGAAACTGGAATGGAACACTAGCACACACCCCCAACACACCACAACATATGACAGAATAAGATCCCCATAAACTGATAACAATATGAACAAAAATATAATACAATACACAGATAAACAAATGGAATTAAATAACTATATACGTTAACAAAATTAAATTAAATTAAAAACAAAAAAAGAAAGAATAGAATAAAATAATAGGTAGGTATAAACACATGAACAAAATAAATAAAAAACAAATTAAACGAATGTGTATAAACAGGGGATACAGATAATACAGGCACTCCCCCACCCACACACGCACTTACTAAACAGACACACATAGGGGTATATGCATGCACTAATAAAGACACATACAATAGGAATACAAAATGGCTGATCATTAGTAAGGAAAGACACAAATAAGAAAATAAGAAAGGAGAAAGCAAAGGACCACTTATGAGGTCATAGAAGTGTGACGAAAGAACTCTGGCCGAAATACGATTAATGTAAAAAATAAAATAAAGCGGAAGCAAATTAACACCAAATATATAGTGTGTGTGTTTTATTGGCTAAACTGGCAACATGACCATTCCCAAATATAACAATATCTGTTTCAACACACAATTTCACATCAAGAATCTTGCAAAACGAATATATAAACGTAAGAATCGGAATCATTATCCATATCTGTGAAAGGAATAGGAATCACTAGTATATAGTATTCTTAACATTCTTATTCCATTCTTTTGATTCCAAATACATATTTTTTTTAATAGAAAAAAATCAGAAGGAATGAAGCACAAATAAATGAACCCTTTAACATTCCGATTACTCTGTCAAAAGTAATGTTGATCTATGAACATTGCTTTTAATTAATCATGCGTTACCTCGTAGCTTTGAGATTTCGATGGTGTGATAGTTATTTTTAGAAAGACATTGTAGGGTAGGTGTAAGAGGCCATACCAGGTTGATTTGAACATGGAACTGATGGAATATTTGGACTGGATATGGCTGGTTTTAAGGCTAAAGGATTAGGAAACGTTGCCGGTAGTCATAAATGGATCATCTGTAAATGTTATTATATTACCTGAATCTCTAAGCATCAAGATTTTACTAACAGGGTGAGTTTTATTATTTTCAATGTTTCAACAACCTTTGATATGTATAAATCAAATATTTTTGCTGTCACATGGGTGCCATATTTACTTATTACTTATTCAGAGAAGGAAGAGCAGCACCTACGACCCGTTTATTTCAAGGCTATAGAAACTCGTCAGAGGAAAGGATGACGTTAGTCTTAAATTGGAGAACTGGTTTGAATGCTTTATAATAGAGTGTACTCCGTCAAAGGCATTCGTAGATCAGTTGGTGATCTTAAACTTGATGAAAGATTAAGACTACCATCCAAGAACCCAGAATGCAAAAATATCTGATATTCATAATCATTGATTGATTTTGAAAAGATGAAAAATAAAGTTGGCTTCAAAGTGCAGAGAACTGTAACAAATACAACACAGCATTTTGTATTATGTTGTAGCAAATCTGTCAATTAGCCTCCTAAACAACATGAAACAAAACAGTCAGGTACTGTTTGAATGCAACGTGTGTCTATATATATATATATATATATATCAATGATATCTTCGAAACGTGTGTCGGAAGTAAAAGTATTTGAATTATACCTGCGTTAAACTCCATTCATTTATTTATATATTATACAAAAAGTTCCACGTAAACCTGAAGTTTCTACCTTTAAAAATAAGGAGTTACAACCTCTTGTGTGATTTTTTGCTACCCTGGTAACTATTTATCTATTTTTTCCGTGTTGATTGTTAACAAGGGAAAAATACACTCATATATATATATAGATGTATTTATGAATTTGTGTTGAAAGACTCCATATATATATCATCATTATCATCATTGACTTTTCCATGCTTGCATGGGTCAGACAGAACTTTCTGAGACAGATTTTCTATGGCTGAATGTTCTTCCTGTCACTAAATCCCACCTGTTTCTAAGTCAGGTAATATTTCCCATAGCAAGACATGTTTGCTATGGAAGACAGGGAACAAACAACATCTTTTACATGACAGTCATGCTTGTTTACAACCATCATGTGATGTCAAGACGTAAGTACACATACACACACAGACACACAAACAAACACACACGCACACACATATGCATGCATGCATATACACATCTACAAGTTTCTTTTCATTTCTGTCTACTCAAATCTACTCACAAAACTTTGGTCAGCTCTGGACTCTACTAAAAGATACTTGCCCAAGATGCCATGCGGTGGAAATGAACTCAGATGAATATGGTCAAGTTACACCCATAAATACACATCCGTACCTGTGTGTGTGTGTGTGTGTGTGTGTGTGTGTGTGTGTGTATGTATGTGTGTGTGTGCGTGCGTGTGTGCATCCAGAAACGGTTATTTCTGTGTATGTTTCCTCAACATTAGAAAAGGATAACAGAAAATAATGTTGTCAGGAAATCTCACTTAATCCTATAACAATTATCTCACATCACATTTTGATGGATATACTTTTGCAATCTATCAACGAATATTGGCTACTAAACTATTATTGAGTCAGAGATGATGAAGTCTTTAAACTCCTATTATATCACTGAAAATTTTGTTGTCAAGTGTCTGTGAAGACATTATTTGTCTGAAGAGCACCTGCCTAAAGATGTCACCAAACTATTATCTCCTTCCTATGTTAAATCAATATATAATGTCATCTGTTAGATAAATATATAAAAATATTTCTGATTCTGATATATAAATTTGATATATTCAGTTCTGATGAGTGTATTCATATATTCCAATATATAAATATTGGTTGGACATAACTATCGAAGCTAGTACCAACTCCAAATAGACCAGCTTTAGTATATTAGTTTGAGACAGGAGACAAATACTATGTATTGCCAGCATGGAAAGCAGACATTAAATGATGATGATGAGGATGATGATGATGACGATTATGATGATGATGACGATGGTAATGATGATGATGACGATGGTGATGATGATGATGATAACGACGATGGTAATGACGATGGTAATGATGATGATGACGATGATGGTAATGATGATGACGATGATGGTGATGATGATGACGACGATGGTGATGATGATGACGACGATGGTGATGATGATGATGATGACGATGATGGTAATGTTGATGATAATGATGGTAATGATGATGATGACGACGATGGTAGTGATGATGATGACGATGATGGTAATGATGATGACGACGATGGTGATGATGATGATGACGACGATGGTGATGATGATGATGATGACGATGATGGTAATGATGATGATGATGATGGTAATGATGATGATGATGATGGTAATGATGATGGTAATGATGATGATGACGACGATGGTAATGATGATGATGACGACGATGGTAATGATGATGATGACTATGATGGTAATGATGATGATGATGATGGTAATGATGATGATGATGACGATGGTAATGATGATGATGACTATGATGGTAATGATGATGATGATGATGGTAATGATGATGATGATGATGGTAATGATGATGATGATGATGATGATGATGATGATGATGACTATGATGGTAATGATGATGACGATGATGGTAATGATGATGATGATGATGGTGATGATGATGATGATGATGGTGATGATGATGATGATGACGATGATGGTAATGATGATGATGATGATGATGGTAATGATGATGATGACGACGATGGTGATGATGATGACGAGGATGGTGATGATGATGACGACGATGGTGATGATGATGATGATGACGATGATGGTAATGATGATATTGATGACAATGGTAATGATGATGACGACGATGGTGATGATGATGATGACGATGATGGTAATGATGATGATGATGACGATGATAGTAATGATGATGATGATGACGATGATGACAATGATGATGATGATGATGGTAATGATGATGACGATGATGGTAATGATGATGACGACGATGGTGATGATGATGACGACGATGGTGATGATGACGATGATGATGATGATGGTAATGATGATGATGATGATGGTAATGATGATGATGATGATGGTAATGATGATGATGATGACGACGATGGTAATGATGATGATAACGACGATGGTAATGATGATGATGACGACGATGGTAATGATAATGATAAAGATGATGAGGAGGAAGAGGAGGAGGACAACTGCCCCATAGATGAGAACATTACACCCAAAATTTGTGAGAAATAAAACATTTATGGGCAACCGCTCCCAAAAATAATATACAACTTCTCTATCTTGATTATACATTGGCACTAACCATTGTTGGTTATATGTTTGTTAAGTAATAATATTGGAAAAGATGAGGGTTAGGGGGCAAAAAAAGGAGACTACGTGACTCGTGGTTCCGCAGCAAACAGAAAATATGCAATGTCTTTACAGTTGCAGTTATCCAAATTCCAAATGATGGATGTTTGCTTCTTTGAAAGTAGCCCTTTTTATGGGAAGATATCAAAAATGAAAAAAATAGACAACACACACACATATATGTATATGCTATAATCATCATCATCATTTAACATCCATTATTCATGTTGGCATGGTTTGGACATGCATATGTTTGTCTAGGCACTTGTGCTCATGCTAGTAGGGTGCCAAGAGCACCATCTGAGAGTGATCATTGCCAGAGCGGCTAACAGTCGACTTTGCCTTTCATCCTTTCGGGGTCGATAAATTAAGTACCAGTTACGCACTGGGGTTGATATAATCGACTTAATCCCTTTGCCTGTCCTTGTTTGTCCTCTTTGTGTTTAGCCCCTTATGGGTAGTAAAGAAATAGGTATTTTGTCTGCCGCTATGTTCTGAGTTCAAATTCCACCGAGGTCGACTTTGCCTTTCATCCTTTCAGGGTCGATAAATTAAGTACCAGTTATGCACTGGGGTCGATGTAATCGACTTAATCCCTTTGTCTGTCCTTGTTTGTCCCCCTCTATGTTTAGCCTCTCGTGGGTAATAAAGAAATAGGTATCTCGTCTGCCGTTACGTTGTGAGTTCAAATTCCACCGAGGTCAACTTTGCCTTTCATCCTTTTGAGGTCGGTAAATTAAGTACCAGTTACACACTGGGGTCGATATAATCAACTTAATCCGTTTATCTGTCCTTGTTTGTCCCCCTCTATGTTTAGCCTCCTTGTGGGCAATAAAGAAATAAGAAGCAGAGCAAGAACTAGCACCGTTTCAGTTCCAAATGCCTTTTAAATAACACGAGAGGAAAACAGTTAGAAAGAATTAAAAAGATTTCAAATGCAGATGGCACAGAATTGTTGATGTTATCAAAGTAATTCTGAAACACACATGTAGGCCAAGAAGCATTTATTGGTTCCTATAACTAACCAACACAAAACTACTTTACAAGCGTTTTAAATCCCATCTTGGCAGAAATTTAATAGCTTAAGATTATTAGTAAACGTTGTAGTAGCCAAAGGATCCTGGCATGGATTGTTATATCACAGCTGCAACTAGAACGAAGTGTGCCAAGAAAGTAATTTAAAGAAATGTTTCATTTTTGAAATTAGCTGATAGCTGAAAATAGTCATGAAAGATGGCAGCGAGCTCCAATTCAATAACTGTCACTGTTGCACATCACATCACTATCACTTGAAAAAAGAATCTAAACATTGCTTTTGGCTATATTTTTTTTTATTTTTACTCTTTCACTTAAAGCATTTGCAGTTGATGTTTTTTTTGTTGTTTTTTTTGTTTGTTTTTTTTTTGTTTTTTTTTTCTTTCTGTAAACAATATCATCTATCAAGAAGGAAATTTTGTGGTTGCTTGTATAATATTAGTTACTTGTGTTTCTTCTTGTTTTAAATTCTTCACTACATTTTATATTTTTTTGGCTCTATGATTCACTGTTTGAAAATATTTTCTTGCTGAAAGGAAAGAAGCAACTGAGAGTAAGAGAGAGAGATGGAGAGACAATTAGAGAACATGGGTTGTTATTGTTTAGCCTCAAGTTAAAACTGACCAAGAACTAAGACCTAAAGAATTACAACCATTATCATCTCCAATCTATTTTTTTCATTTTTCAGACACAGTATATCTAGAACAACATTAGCTAATGAGTTCTTTCTCTAATAAAACAGAATGTGTCTTAAGACTATATTTCTATTTCTTATTTCTTTACTGCCCACAAGGGGTTAAACACAGACGGGACAAACAAGGACAGACAAACGGATTAAGTCGATTATATCAACCCCAGTGCTTAACTGGTACTTATTTAATCTACCCTGAAAGGATGAAAGGCAAAGTCGACTTCGGCGGAATTTGAACTCAGAATGTAGCGGCAGATGAAATACCTATTTCTTTACTACCCACAAGGAGCCAAACACAGAGAGGACAAATGGATTAAGTCGATTATATCGACCCCCAGTGCGTAACTGGTACTTATTTAATCCACCCCGAAAGGATGAAAGGCAAAGTCGACTTCGGCGGAATTTGAACTCAGAACGTAGCGGCAGATGAAATACCTATTTCTTTACTACCCACAAGGAGCCAAACACAGAGAGGACAAATGGATTAAGTCGATTATATCGACCCCAGTGCGTAACTGGTACTTATTTAATCCACCCCGAAAGGATGAAAGGCAAAGTCGACTTCGGCGGAATTTGAACTCAGAACGTAGCGGCAGACGAAATACCTATTTCTTTACGACCCACAAGGGGTTAAACACAGAGAGGATAAACAAGGACAGACAAATGGATTAAGTCGATTATATCGACCCCAGTGCGTAACTGGTACTTATTTCATCAACCCCGAAAGGATGAAAGGCAAAGTCGACCTCGGCAGAATTTGAACTCAGAACTTAATGGCAGGCAAGATACCACTAAGCATTTCGCCCGGCGTGTTAACGTTTCTGCCAGCTCACCGCCTATGCTACTATTTCTAGCAGGTCCTTTGACTACGTAAAGGTAATCCTGTTAACTTGTGAAGACATGAGTAAATTTATTAAGATAAAAAAAGAAGCAAGGCTAACTGAGGAAAGATGATATTGTGAGGGTTAATGATAGCTATCTGAGTTAACGGAGGATATTACCAAAGTTAGGTATCATTGAAAGGCCATTTTGTAGGCTTATTATGCAAGTAAGAAAAAAAAAATTGGTAGATATTTTTCTTATTTTGGCACAAAACCAGAAATTTAGAGCAGAAAGGAGGAGTATAAGCATTTAAATCAACTCCGTTACTTGACTGGGGTTTTATTGATTTAAACCCAGAACATAGAGATGGAACTAAATATCAAAAAGCATTTAGTTCATTGCTTTTCTGATTCTGCTATCTACCCACCCACCCTAAAAATATTGATAAGTTATAAATAATAAAGATAATTTATTGCATATTTTAATTAAAATCTCATTTATTTCAGCAAATATAGGTGTGAGGATTTATTTCACTTTCATAACAACTTTGGCCTAAAGATTAAAGATTAAAGAAATAAGTCTATAAAATGATTTTTACACAATTTTCAAATCAACATCACTGATGTATGTTCACAAGAGAAGCAGAAAACATTGAGCAAATACAATTTCTTTCATGAAGCCAAACTTTTCAATTAGAATTTAAAGTTTTTGTCTGAGAGAAAACTAAGTTGAAATTGAAGCAGTAGATTCCAGAAGAATGTCAGTCGTAGATTTAACTTTCAATTATTATCTTTTTATCTTTTTACGGAGATGTACTCGCATAGCAAGTGATTTGATCTGAGATCGTGTGCTGAAACGAAAACAATTGCAGCACAGGTGGAAGGTGTTTGTAAGCCCGGATTTTTGTCTGTGAACAGGTCGCGGTCGTAAAGCGACGAAAATATTTCGACAAATTAAACTTAAATGTTGAAGTGAATCGAACGGCTTTTGTGTGTTTCTTAAATGGCTTACAAACACCTTCCATGCTGCAATTGCTTTTATCTTTTGTTTTTTATTTTTTTTTCAGTCATATGACTGTGGTCATGCTGACATACTGCCTTGAAGGGTTTTTATGTGAACAAATCGACACCAGGATTTATTTTCCTTCTTTAGGCCTAGTACTTATTCTATCTGTCTCTTTTGCCAAACTGCTAAGTTACAGGCATATAAACACACCAATACCGGTTGTCAAGCAGTAGTGGAGGACAAACATAAAGACACACACATGGGTAAAGACCCCCTTCGGTCAGGCACTGACCATGGGTTTGCACCTAGAGAGATACCCTCTGAGGCACAAGTCTGGACAAGGTTGTTTTATGGAAGACCAGCAGTCGCCCATGCATACCGGCCTCCCCTCTCCACGTCACCGATGTTGTCCAAGAGAAAGGCAAGGGCCGATACAGCTTGGCACCTGTGACGTCGCAACTCATTTCTACAGCTGAGTGAACTGGAGCAACGTGAAATAAAGTGCCTTGCTCAAGAACACAACACGCAGCCCCGTCCGGGATTCGAGCTCACAACCTCACGATCGTAAGCTCGACGCTCTAACCACTGAGCCATGCGCCTTCACACACATAGGTGTATATAAACATAATAAATAATATTTAAACATAATAAATATAATAATAATATTCAGCGAATATTTGTTTGCTGGAAATAGTTAGAAACCATGGTATGGGAAATAGTTGAGATGGTAAACGTTTTTAATTTTCATTCCTTTCGAAAATTTATCCTTTTTTTGTGGGTTTGAGATTTCTACTGCTCTTTCTAGCACAACACTTTCCTATTTGGAAACCTCTTATTGCATAGGTGTATATATATAGACAATAACTGAATTCTGTAGCTTGTATTTGTTATGATATGAAATAATAAAGTGAGCTTATGTCTGTCTGAGAAGATGCACAGTCTGGTAGATGTCAGAAAGTATGTTATATCTATTTTTAATTAAAGACATTGAACAGCTTAGACACACCTTTAGTTTAGGTCCTATAAGATTTATTTCTTTATTGTCCACAAGGGGCTAAACATAGAAGAGACAAACAAGGACAGACAAAGGGATTGAGTCGATTACATCGACCCCAGTGTGTAACAGGCACTTATTTAATCGACTCCGAAAAGATGAAAGGCAAAGTTGACCTTGGCAGAATTTGAACTCAGAATGTAGCGGCAGACGAAATACCTATTTCTTTACTACCCACAAGGGGCTAAACATAGAGGAGACAAACAAGGAGAGACAAAGAGATTAAGTTGATTACATCGACCCCAGTGTGTAACTGGTACTTATTTAATCGACCCCGAAACGATGAAAGGCAAAGTCGACCTCGGCGGAATTTGAACTCAGGATATAGCAGCAGACGAAATACTGCTAAGCATTTCGCCGGGCATGCTAACGATTCTGCCAGCTCGCTGGTCCTATAAGATTATCTCAGTACTGTGCTAATTGATCAAACATAAAATGGGAACTATATTTTTTAGCTTAAATAAACTAAGGTAAATAGGTAAACTGATAACCATCCACAGTCATCTTCACTGTTTTACATCTGCTTTCCATGTTGGCATGAACTAGACGAATCATTATGGTCTGAGTTGGTTATGTGGAGCCACTGCCCTCTTAGATGGGTCAGAGACCACATCTCATTGATATGTTCCAATTTTGGCATGTTTTCTACAGCTGGACACCCTTTCTAATCCCTGTCCCATTACAGAGTATAGTGGGTGAATTTGATCATTGCATCAGCAAAACTAAAGTAGACATGATAGCATTTCTATGAGAACAAGAAAATACATAACATTTTGAGCTCAGGCTCCTTATCAAGAAAGTGAAGAGAGAAATCAGTGAACTGCATTTGAAATATAATGGGGAGTAGTGATAGAAAAGGTTACCACAAGTAGGTAGTTATATCATTTCTATGAGAACAAGAAAATACATAACATTTTGAGCTCAGGTTCCTTATCAAGAAAGTGAAAAGGGAAATCAGTGAATTGTATTTGAAATATAATGGGGAGTAGTGATAGAAAAGGTTACCACAAGTAGGTAGTTATAGTGTCTGAGAATACAAAATTCATTTTTTGACTGTGTATGGTATGATAAGCCTCAAATTTAAACATTTTCTTATGTTTTTTAGCCCTAGAATAAACCAAATTAGATGGCTAATGGAAAGTGCTCCAACCATGATTATCCCATAGCAAGGTGGTGAGCTGACAGAAACATTAGCACGCCGGGCGAAATGCTTAGCAGTATTTCGTCTGCCGCTACGTTCTGAGTTCAAATTCCACCAAGTTCGACTTTGCCTTTCATCCTTTCGGGGACGATTAAATAAGTACCAGTTATGTACTGGGGTCTATGTAATCGATTTAGTCCCTTTGTCTGTCCTTGTTTGTCCCCGCTATGTTTAGCCCCTTGTGGGCAATAAAAAATTGTAAAGAATTGCATGATTACCCCATCTTTTATCTTTCTCCAGACATAATGTGCTTAACACTATATTATTAAATGTAGGCCTCTTTTAAAGGTAGTTGAGCATGATATAAAGATTTCTCTGATATATTTACTAAGTCCAGTAATGAAGCAGAGACTTCCTTTGTTAGCTTGACATCACATGGTTGTTTCACTATGGCCATATTCTCAGACACAGAAAATGAGCAGCTCGTAAATACTTAAATGTAAAAACCATTTGCATAAAAATATCATGAGTTGGGAAGATGTTTTTGGATTGGTCTTTAACAGATGAGTGGCACACCTGTGCCGATGGCACATAAAAAGCACCCACTACACTCTAGGAGTGGTTGGCATTAGGAAATATATCCAGCTGTAGAAACTCTGCCAGATCAAGATTGGAGCCTGGTGCAGCCATCTGGTTCGCCAGCCCTCAATCAAAATCGTCCAACCCATGCTAGCATGGAAAGCGGATGTTAAACGATGATGATGATAATGATGATGAGTATATTCTTAAGTATCAACCACTTAACTGTGGAGCATATTTTCAAGAACGTAGATTAAGATGCTAGTCCTTATATTACACAGCGATTAACTCAGTCAGAATACATTGCTTTATAACACAGACACTAATTGAAGTCTAATGTAAGCTTTGAACCTCATCCAGAGCATTAACTCTTGAAACTGTGTATGTTAACAGATACAAACACTCATTATTCCTAAATATGCTATACAAATATATTCATTATAGCAATAACAGTATGGAAGACCCACGCAAACTTTAACTTCACTTAGCCATTTATTATTTGGTGTCAAAGTTTTCATCATGCGATCTTTGATTGGTTACTTACACAATTCTACCAGAAGTCATCACTTGTGTTCAGTGAGTACCAGGTGATGACTAAACTCTTTTACCTCTTTGCTTCAGTCATTTTGACTGCGGCCATACTGGAGCACTGCCTTTAGTCGAACAAACCAACACCAGGACTTATTCTTTGTAAGCCCGGTACTTAGTCTATCAGTGTCTTTCCCCAAATCACTAAGATACAGGGACATAAACACACCAACATCGGTTGTCAAGCGATGGGGGGGACAAACACAGACACACAAATACACACACACTCACACACACACACATACACACACACACACACACACACACACACATATATATGTGACAGGCTACTTTCAGTTTCTGTCTACCAAATCCACTTGCAAGGCTTTGGTCAGCCCGAGGCTATAGTAAAAGACACTTGCCCAAGGTGCCATGCAGTGGGACCGAACCTGGAATCATGTTGTTGATATACAAGCTATTTACCACACAGCCACTCCAGTACCTATAAACACAAAAGAAAAATATTATATTTAAAACCCTGAAACCTATATATACTGGTCAACAGCTTTGTCCCAAGCCAGTTGCGATGGCACTGTGTCAATGACCAGGTGGCAGACAGTGTGATGAAAATTTTGACACCAAATAATAACTGATTAACTGAAGTTTTTGTGTGTTTTTGAATGGTTTAAGTGTGTCTTTCATGCTGTAATTGCATTAGTTTCAAAACATGGTCTCAGATCAAATCACTTGTCAGGCAAGTACAACTCCAAGATATTGTACTTTGTTTTTAATGTACATACAGCTAATCTTTATATATAAAAGTGAAGTTGTGTGTCTGTCTCCTACGATTTAGATTCCTAACTACTCCCGCATTTTGCGGTGCAGTGTAACCAAAAGCGGGTATCTTATAGTCGTGATTCATATCGAGCTCTTTTGGGTATTAGCACGCGTCTACGATGAGTCTACGATTTAAAAAAAAATTTACAATCATTTTTTTTCCCATTTTTAATGCATTTTCTTGCTATTATATAGGGGAAGTAACTCTCTAAAAATGTATTATTAAATCTCAGAACGTAAAAAGCTACAGTAACACCCCGCTTTGTGGTTAGCCATATTGAGATGGCTATTATACTTTACATCTCTAAAAATGCTTATATAGCTATTTTCCTAACAAACCCGAGCAATGCCGGGCGATACTGCTAGTTGTGAATAAAAATAATGTTGATGCTATCTAATAAGACAGCAAGAAGGACAACAAATAGTTCCAGATAAAAGTTATCTATGATATTAAGCATTTCACAACAGGTTGCAGATAATAACAAAACAGAAGATATTTTTAGAAACCCAAAACCCAATATAATTAGCATTATAAATTAACCTATAAATGTTTGCATGAAAAAAAAATATGAGAAGGCATTTAATAAGAGATATATGGAAAGTGGCTGTGTGGTAAGTAGCTTGCTTACCAACCACATGGTTCCAGGTTCAATCCCACTGTGTGGCACCTTGGGCAAGTGTCTTCTACTATAGCCTTGGGCCGACCAAAGCCTTGTGAGTAAATTTGGTAGACAGAAACTGAAATAAGCCCGTCATATATATGTATATATATATATATATATATATATATATGTGTGTGTATGTTTGTGTGTCTGTGTTTGTCCCCCCAACATCGCTTGACAACCGATGCCGGTGTGTTTACGTCCCCGTAACTTAGCAGTTCAGCAAAAGAGACCGATAGAATAAGTACTAGGCTTACAAAGAATAAGTCCTGGGGTCGATTTGCTCGACTAAAGGAGGTGCTCCAGCATGGCCGCAGTCAAAATGACTGAAACAAGTAAAAGAGTAAATTACAAAGATTAAGTTGAAAACTGCAAGAAATAAATTCATCTCACACACGTACACAAATAAGTTGCAACTTGCATCAAGAAAAGTGAAAAGAATTTTTGGGGTTTTTGTTTCATACAATTTTGAAACCTTGTGATATTCAATGCCATTAAAATCAGTTATAATACACACATTTTCTTTAATTTGAAGAAGATTCAAATGTTCCAAATATTTCTATGAGAACACAGATGTCTGAATGGCTGGAATACTGAATAACCAGCGAATATGTCAGCAGTTTATAATCTTTCACTGATACTGAATTATTTCTTATTTCTTCATTGCCGACAAGGGGCTAAACATAGAGGGGACAAACAAGAACATTAAGTCGATTACATCGGCCCCCAGGGCATAACTGGTACTTAATTTATTGAACCCAAAAGGATGAAAGGCAAAGTTGACCTCGGCAGAATTTGAACTCAGAACGTAACGGCAGACGAAATACCTATTTCTTTACTAGCCACAAGAGGCTAAACGCAGAGAGGATAAACAAGGACAGACAAATGGATTAAGTCGATTATATCGACCCCAGGGTGTAACTGGTACTTATTTAATCGACCCCGAAAGGATGAAAGACAATGTTGACCTCGGCAGAATTTGAACTCAGAACGTAGTAGTAGACAAAATACCACTAAGCATTTCACCCGGTGTGGCTAACGTTTCTGCCAGCTCACCGCCTTGAATTGTTTCGCGGATACCGAATTGTTTCCATAGCAAAAGTAATTTCCTAAATGATCCACTCCACCTGGTAGAAAATAGATATTACAAAGTATGAAGAACTTGTTCTAAACAGTAAAAGCAGTAGAATTAACAGTTAGTTGTGGCTTAGTTCCAAGTTAGCTTTGAACCAATGATCAAAAGGTATTCTAGCAATATCCATGCTTTTTTCCGCCCATATATCAGGGACTTCATTGTCATAAGTCTACTTCTTTAAGATGGTAGGATGGGATTTGAAATTTAGCTGTTATTTCTAGTAGATTGTGCTACCATGTATAAGACTCCTTGTTGGATACCCTTTTACCCTTTTACTTGTTTCAGCCATTTGATTGTGGCCATGCTGGAGCACCGCCTTTAGTCGAAGAAATCGGCTCCAGGACTTCTTCTTTGTAAGCTTAGTACTTATTCTATCGCTCTCTTTTGCCGAACTGCTAAGTTACGGGGACGTAAACACACCAGCATCGGTTGTCAAGCAATGTTGGGGGACAAACACACACATACATATACATATATACGACAGGCTTCTTTCAGTTTCCGTCTACCAAATCCACTCACAAGGCTTTGATCGGCCCGAAGCTATAGTCTAAGACACTTGCCCAAGGTGCCACGCAGTGGGACTGAACCTGGAACCATGTGGTTGGTAAGCAAGCTACTTACCACACAGCCACTCCTTGGTTTGGCCAAGCCCACTCCTGTGATTTGAGCCAAACTACTCTTGAGATCAGTTTCCTGTCACCACCCACTTCTTCCATTTGATATTAATCCTGGTTCTAAACTCTGTATGGCAAGCAACAGCCTGTTTGATATTTAACTTATCACACACACATACATACACAACTGGATGTACTTATTCCTCAGTCACAAGAGATATTAAAATCCACCACAAGGATTTGAGTTTTCATTTAACAAATTTATTAAATTTAGTAAATTTATCAATTATTATTGGCATACCAGGCAAGAATTTGTACTCGGATTATTTTTTATATAAATATTAATTAACATCAAAAGGACAGAAACTGATTATAAAATTAATTTTGTAATATTTGTATTAATGAATGGTTAATAATGAACATCTTATTTCATATCCATTCAGGCTTTATGAAGATATTTAATTTTAACATGGCATCTACAAATAAGAGATGGCTATAAGTGAATATGGAAAACTTTTAAGAAAACTGTAAGAGCAGAGATTAGTTAAGCCACACAGAAAATATTGTTTTAAGGTAAAAATTAATCATAAATTTCAGCCTCACACCATGCCCATCATTACTTTATGCTAATATAAATGTTATGGTTTGACATATGAATATCTTTCAGGCTTGTCATTCGGATTAACATATCACAGCATGTGATATTTTCTATGCAACAGATAATTTTAGTAATTATTGAAAACCATGGTAGATCTGTCATCATCTCCATCATTGATTTAAGGTCTATTCTCCCATGCTGACATGTTCTGAATGAGTTTGCCATATAGAAAATTAATCTTCATCTCAGCCATATTTTATCTTATTCATGAGACTCAGAATCTCCAGATCTAATCTTTTACTGGTCCTGTTTGGGTATTTTAAACCAAACATATGATTTTCCCCCAATATTCATTACTTCCAGAGATCAGCTGTTCAGATTTTTGTGAATGCTGTTTTCTGTATCCATAACCAATGAACTATATTCTTAACAGCTAAAATGTTGTTGTTGATTATACCAAGGTCAAATGCCATCATGATCATCATCATCGTTTAACATCCGCTTTCCATGCTAGCATGGGTTGGACGATTTTGACTGAGGGCTGGCGAACCAGATGGCTGCACCAGGCTCCAATCTTGATCTGGCAGAGTTTCTACTGCTGGATGTCCTTCCTAACGCCAACCCCTCTGAGAGTGTAGTGGGTGCTATTTTACATGCCACCAGCACGGGGGCCAGTCAGGCGGTACTGGCAATGACCTCACTCGAATCTTTTTACACATGCCACCGGCACAGCTGCCAGTAAGGTGATGTTGGTAATGATCATGCTCAAATGGTGCCCTTTTACGTGCCACCGGCATGGAAGCCAGTTAGCCGCTCTGGCAATGATCACACTCGGATGGTGCTCTTGGCACCCTACTAGCACGGGCATAAGTGCCAGTAAGGCGATGCTGGTAATGATCACACTCGAATGGTGCCTTTTATGTGCCACTGGCACAATATTTCAGGGATGACCATCCAATCGTTTTTTTAAATCTAAAATTACATCACTATCATGCCTTCCCTTTTTTAAGATGGTAGGCTGTGGTTTGAGAGAAATTTAGCCTCTATTTCTCACATAACTACATAAAAGACCCCTTGTTAATTTGACCTGACATTAAATAGGTTCCACAAGTGGTTTAATTCATGGCAGCAAACCAATATTATTACACTGGAATATCATATCAATGATTTTTTGGTTCTCAATGCTGAAGTCAATTCCTATAGATGGTAAGCCAGCATCCACATACGACTAGGAAAGCTAGAGATAAGAAAAGGTCCTTGGATGTTTAGAATCCATGAATATTTATCTAGTTATTGCATGTGAACCTAATTTAAAGCAATGAATATTGTTGCACTTGTGCCCATGCTAGTAGGGTGCCAAGAGCACCATCTGAGCATTTATTGTTGCCAGAGTGGCTAACTGGCTTCCGTGCCAGTGGCACGTTAAAGGGCACCATTCGAGCATGATCATTACCAGCGTCGCCTTACTGGCACCTGTGCCGGTGGAATGTGTAAAAAGATTCCAGCGAGGTCGTTGCCAGTACCACCTGACTGGTGCCCATGCTAGTAGCATGTAAAAAGCACCCACTACACTCTCGAAGTGGTTGGTATTAGGAATGGCATCCAGCTGTAGAAACTCTGCCAACTCAAGATTGGAGCCTGGTTCAGCTATCTGGTTTGCCAGCCCTCAGTCAAAATCATCCAACCCATGCTAGCATGGAAAGTGGACGTTAAACAATGATGACGATGATGATGAATTCATTAAAAACTATAAATTGATTATGCAAATAAATGAACTTAAAAAGCCAATTTTTTGTTGTTGTTTTTTTTTACCTATTTAGTTCAAAGCACTTATGTAGTTTCATAGATTATGATACGATGGGGTGTGATCTATTAGGTTCTAAGAAGAAGAGGTAGAAACATAGAGTTGGCTTGATAAGAGATGATATACAGCTTGCAAAAACAATAGTTCAGAGGCTGTTGTAGAAGTGTTACCCCAGGAGCAGGGATGAGTAGAACAACATAGTTGGTGGTTAGTGATTGGAAAGTGTTGATGAGTAAAACTTTACCAGTCAAATGAATATCATTTTGGAAATGTAATCCAGGACGATGCATATAGAGCAATAGTATCGTCCTATAGATGTGGGCAGTACTTCAATATGAGCTGCCCTTAAGCTTCTTGAGCCTTGTAGATGTTAGTAACTAATCAGAGCTGACAGGCAATAGCAACTTTCAGGGCTTTAGGGTATAAGTTTTGTGCAACTTATTACCAAGAAAGTGTATAGATATTTTAAATTGGAAATTTGATTACTAAATCATCATCATTATCATTTAACGTCCACTTTCCATGCTAGCATGGGTTGGACGATTTGACTGAGGTCTGGCAAACCAGACTCCAATCTGATCTGGCAGAGTTTCTACAGCTGGATGTCCTTCCTAACGCCAACCACTCCGAGAGTGTAGTGGGTGCTTTTACGTGCCACCGGCATGAGGGCCAGTTTGGGGGTACTGGCAACGGCCATGCCCAAATGGTGCTTTTTACGTGCCACCTGCACAGAAGCCAGTCTGGCAGCACTGGTGACAACCTCGCTTGAATGTTTCATGTGCCACCAGCACAGGTGCTAGTAAGGCGACGCGGTAATGATCACGCTCAAATGGTTTGCTTAACGTGCCATCGGCATGGAGGCCAGCTTGTTGCTCTGGCAACGATCTCCCTCGTATGGTAAATATTTTCTTTTTTTTTTATCAGAATCTGTATGATGGTCACTATACTTAAAGAATTTAGCTTAAATTGAGCTGTAGCAATGATATGGTTTGGGATTTCAGGTGGAGTTAATTGAAATCACTTATACCAAAAAAAAAAATGTAATAATAATAATAATAATAATAATAATACACAATTCCACTGTTCTTATCTCTGAGTGTGCGATATACGTCAGTATGAAATCATACATTTTATTGTGTAAATATATCCAGCTGTGATGAAAATCAAAATGAAATAAGAACATAAGATAAGATTCTTCAAATATAACAACAAAATATAACTACTTCTAAAATTTATTAGTAAATCAAACTTAAAAAAAACTTAGTCATGACATTTATGATCACAGAATGTCTGGGGGATTTTTTAAATAAGTTTATTTGATTGTGTGTTCAGAAAATGTTTGCTTTTTAAGAAATATGTGAGACTGTATATCCAAGACTTTTTTTTTTTGGTTTATTTATATATTTTAATCTATTCTGTTGTCTTCAGGTGTAGAAGAATAAACGGAATGCAACAGTGAATTGAAACAGAAATGATGAGGTTAATAGACTGATTAAAAACACAACAAACATAATTAAACTAGCAATACATTAAAATACATAATCGAAACACACACACACATACATAGTGTGTGTGTGTAATGTATAAAATTATTTAAGATTAAGAAAATTAAGCTGTACCTATTTCTTTACTACCTACAAGGGGCTAAACACAGAGAGGACAAACAAGGACAGGCAAACGGATTAAGTTGATAACACTGACCCCAGGGTGTGACTGGTACTTAATTTATCGACCCCGAAAGGATGAAAGGCAATGTCGACCTCGGTGGAATTTGAATTCAGAACGTAACAGCAGACAAAATACCGCTAAGCATTTCGCCCGGTGTGCTAACATTTCTGTCAGCTTTCTGCCTTCATTAAGCTGTACCTACATGGTACTTAAATTTCTATCAGCAGGTATACACATTAAAAGCTAAAGCAAGTGAAACAACTTGCCTGTCACAAGGCTATAAGTATTCGTTAGTAATTTACTACTTCACGGTGTAGACAAGCAATTATTTTTATTAAATATGCTTTTCAAAATAAAACTTTTCAAAGCGAATTGAATAAACGTAGATTGAGAATTTTCGACATTATTGGGAATTATCATTTTACATTCTAGGAAAAATGTTGGATATTTTTGAAAATCAAATATTTATAGAATCAAATATCTTACATATGAATCTTCTTTCTTTATGTAGGAGTGGTTTCTATTTTCTTTCTAGACAAACAGGAAAGTTTGATGAAGTGCCTTGCTTAAGGGTGTATTATTATAATGTACACAAATGCGCGTAGTGAATGTCAAATATCTTCCAACAGTTTTCATATCGGTCATTATGTAAGTTATACATATAGTACATTTCCAACTAAAACATATCTCTTTATTCAAAACTGACAGATTTAAAGCTATCAGCATTGCCAGTTTTGAAACAGAAAATATTATTGCTGTGGAATGCAATTACATGAGACAGATACCTAAAAATACTTTGAAAGCTCTGAGCAAGACATTGCATCAGATACCTCTTTTGGCATCTTGAAATTCAACATTTCTGGCATTTCATTTGAGAAACTATACATCCTTTGCATCATCAGGAACTATTTCATGTTCTGTTTATAATACTGTCAGTAAAAATCTGAAGTCAAGTTTAAGTATTGCCTTTGTTGTTGTTGTGTCTAGACTCCAGAATACTTTCAATTCAATAGATTAACAATTACTTTTACTTACATAGCTCATTACTTCAATACTCAAATAGAGTTTGTTCCTTCTTGAGCCATGCCTGGCTCATAAGGACCAGTTTCCCGGTTTCTTTGGCGTATAGGATCCCCACCTGGACGGGATGCCGGTCCATCGCAGGTGAGCTGCAAGATGCAGGAGGAAAGAGTGAGAGAAAGTTGTGGCGAAAGAGTCAGCAGAAGTTTCGCCATTACCTTCTGCTGGAGCCGCATGGAGCTTTGGTGTTTCGCTCATAAACACACACATTACCCGGTCTGAGATTCGAACCCGCAATCCCTCAACCGCGAGCCCGCTGCTCTAACCACTAGGCCATGTGCCTCCACAATACTCAAACAGCTCTCCAGATAGTGTTTACATTAACATAATCAGAGACATATAATCATATCATATATGCTATTAGTTTCTTGATCCTTATAATTTGAAAGTAAAGATATGACTTGTAGATTTTGAATGTAAATCTAGCCAAAACTTAGATGTAGAACATATAAAGACAGAAATCTTCAAATCCCAGTAGCATTTTGATTATACCTATTTCTTTACTACCCACAAACACAGAGAGGACTAACAAGGACAGACAAACGGATTAAGTCGATTATATCAACCCCAGTGTGTAACTGGTACTTATTTTATCGACCCTGAAACGATGAAAGGCAAAGTGGACCTCGGTGGAATTTGAACTCAGAACGTAACGGCAGACGAAATACCTATTTCTTTACTACCCACAAGGGGCTAAACACAGAGATGACAAACAAGGACAGACAAACAGATTAAGTCAATTATATCAACCCCAGTGCATATCTGGTACTTATTTTATCAACCCCGAAGGATGAAAGGCAAAGTGGACCTCGGTGGAATTTGAACTCAGAACGTAACGGCAGACAAAATACCTATTTCTTTACTACCCACAAGGGGCTAAACACAGAGATGACAAACAAGGACAGACAAACGGATTAAGTCAATTATATCAACCCCAGTGCATATCTGGTACTTATTTTATCGACCCCAAAAGGATGAAAGGCAAAGTGGACCTCGATGGAATTTGAACTCAGAACGTAACGGCAGACGAAATACAGCTACGCACTTCGCCCGGCCTGCTAGCGTTTCTAATTATACCTAAGAGGAACTGGATATATGCATGCAATCAATAAGTGTACACCTACTACAGTGTGATTTCCGATTAGCTGACCTTGAGTTGATAATTGTACACCTAATATATGATAATATGAGTAAATAGTAGAACATAGCAAAGACTAGAAATCCAAAATAGTTTGCTATAGAATGTAAATTAGTCCTGATATTTGAGTGAATCAATAGTGAGCTGGATATGTGACAGTCAGCATTTTGGATGTAAAATAGAGTGAGAAAATAGATAATCCTTAGTGACAATGAAATGCACAGTTAAATGAAAGTATCTGCATAAAATATATATCATAGAATACTGGAGGACACAAAACAAAGAAGGTTGTAAAAGTCAAGTAGTATTACAAACATAATTGCATGGAAATGTAATAAAAATTATTTATTATATATTTGAGCAGACATGTAATGTGTTCAGTAGAAAATGGCTAAGTTTGCTTAGCATTAATGAACAACTCAGCGTTTTGTCATAAAATGGGGTCATTACAATCAACAATTTTTGTTTAACTTTATTGTTAACTAGCAGTATCGCCCGGCGTTGCTCAGGTTTGTTTCGACCTTTTAGAATTGGAATTTTTGAAAAGTAAAAATGTTGCATTACGTAGCTTGTTATTCTCTTTAAGTGAAAATCAAAGAATCAAAACATCAAATCAAAATCGAACAACATCAATGGAATTTGTAGTTTGTGGTACCAGTGCTGGTGGCATATAAGAGAACCATCCGAACGTGACCGTAGCCAGCACCGCATCGACTGGCCTCCGTGCTGGTGGTACTTAACAAGCACCATCCGATCGTGGCCATGCCAGCCTCGTCTGGCACCTGTGTCGGTGGCACATAAAAAGCACCCACTACACTCACGGAGTGGTTGGCATTAGGAAGGGCATCCAGCTGTTGAAACACCACCAGATCTGACTGGCCTGGTGCAGCCTTTGAACTTCCCAGACCCCAGTTGAACCATCCAACCCATGCTAGCATGGAAAGCGGACGTTAAACGATGATGATGATGATGAACATTTTTCTGGTTGAAATACACCGAAAAATGGCGACACAGCAGTCAAAAAGTCGTGAAAAATAGTGATTTTCATAGAAAAAAAGCACCTTTTTGATGTAAATAATTTTTGGTGTTAACATGGTCTGATTTGAATGTTTTCTTCTACAGAAGGAAGAGCAAGCCTTCTATCATACTTTCAAATTTGGTCAACTTGCGCCGCAGGGTCTTGGAGGAAATAGTGTTAGTTGAAGGCTACTAAACCTGCCACACACAGACAACTTCAGCTTTATATATATAGATATTTACAATTACTGTTTAACTTTATTGAGTAAGGAAGATACAGAGAGTGATGATGGTAAGAACAGATGTAAAAACAGCCAGGAAGTGGAAAGCAGAATCTGATGATATCTTGTCTTCACTTAAACACCAAGACATGATAGGTGTCATAGAAAACTAATCAGAAGAGACATGTGTTTAGCTCAAATCCTTTCAGGTATAATACGGAATGAATGCAGGCTTGTTGTGTCAAGACAAGGGAAGTAGAGAGAGCTTCATTTGATTCAAAGCTCTCAACAAGGACAAATTTCAAGATGGAAGAAGCATGTAAATAAGAGGAAAATAAGTTGGGATAAAATATGAGAGTGGAGTACATCACAACAAGGTTTTTGATTTGGTCATCCTATGAAGCCTTGCTGCCTCCTACGAACATGGTGAGATGGAAGGCATGAAAGAGGGATAAACACAGATGTGGGAAAGTAGGAATGATGCTGAAACCCATCCTTTCCAACTGTACACTAACGTTAGATAAATATCCTGGAGACACAATTTGAATCATAAGATTCCCTTCAATGCTGCATAGAACTGAATTAACCTTTACTCTCTCTTTACTCTCTTTTACTTGTTTCGGTCATTTGACTGCGGCCATGCTGGAGCACCGCCTTTAGTCAAGCAAATTGACCAAAACCTTGTGAGTGGATTTGGTAGACGGAAACTGAAAGAAGCCCGTTGTATGTATATATATATATATATATATATATATATATATATATATATATATATATATATGTATGTGTGTGTATATGCTTGTGTGTCTGTGTTTGTCCCCCTAGCATTGCTTGACAACCGATGCTGGTGTGTTTACGTCCCCGTCACTTAGCGGTTCGGCAAAAGAGACCGATAGAATAAGTACTGGGCTTACAAAGAATAAATCCCAGGGTCGATTTGCTCGACTAAAGACGGTGCTCCAGCATGGCCGCAGTCAAATGACTGAAACAAGTAAAAGAGTAAAAGAGTAAGAGAGTTAATTTCATCTAGTGTGAAGAAAAGAAAATGGTACATCAGATCAAGCTGGTGGTTCCCATGAAGATAACATGAACACCAGTTGGACTTGAAAGATTGCCTGGTAAGAACATCTCCTCAAGATGCTACAAGAGGATTCCTTTGATGTGATATGAGATGACATTTGTTGTCACTGAGCCTAACTCAACATAAAACAAATACTATGATAGGTAATATCAAACTGCAGTGGAGAAGGCACACCACTGGATTTGGTTAAAAAGAGATGAGCAATGGCTAGAAGAATACAGAGTAAAGCTTAGTAGCCAGTTGATCAAGCAAGTAAGGCCTTGACTCAGTGTGATGAGAGAGGTGTGTGTGTGTGCAATAATGCCATCAAGGGGAAGGCTCACAGAACAGTGTGCCTTCTCTCCTGATGAGCCTGTAAGCCGGCAGTGTCTGGTATGTGGAGCTTTCAGCTGGTAGCACTTGTATCTCCAAGTTGTTTATGAATAAAACTTAGTCACACAGTAATTAAAAAGAGAGAAACTAGAGCAATTGAAATAAATCAAGAACTAATGGTTTAGATTTTATTGAACTTGCTTCAACTGTCAATATATTTGAATAAAATGAAAGAGGTGGGGGCGCTAAGGAAAATAAATTTCTCCTGAGTTCAAAAGGTTGAGGTAGAATGAAGGGAGAAAAGTGATTAGGTAGAAACCTCAATATGATATCAGCAGATATTAAAATATTGGCTCCAAATTTCAGCACAAGGCCAGCAATTTCAGGGAGGGTTTAAATTGGTTACATCAACCCCAGTGTTCAACTAGTATTCATTTTATCAGTAAGGCAGCGAGCTGGCAGAAACATTAGCACTCCGAGCGAAATGTGTAGCTGTATTTCGTCTGCTGCTACGTTCTGAGTTCAAATTCCGCCAAGGTCGACTTTGCCTTTCATCCTTTCGGGGTCGGTAAATTAAGTACCAGTTACGCAGTGGGGTCGATGTAATTGACTTAATCCCTTTGTCTGTCCTTGTTTGTCCACTCTATGTTTAGCCCCTAGAGGGTAGTAAAGAAATAGGTATTTCGCCTGCCATTATGCTGTGATTTCAAATTCCGTCGAGGTCGACATTGCCTTTTATCCTTTCGGGGTCGATAAATTAAGTACCACTTACGCACTGGGGTCGATGTAATCGACTTAATCCGTTTGTCTGTCCTTGTTTGTCCCTTCTGTGTTTAGCTCCTTGTGAGTAGTAAAGAAATAGGTATTTCGCCTGCCATTATGCTGTGATTTCAAATTCCGTCGAGGTCGACATTGCCTTTTATCCTTTCGGGGTCGATAAATTAAGTACCACTTACGCACTGGGGTCGATGTAATCGACTTAATCCGTTTGTCTGTCCTTGTTTGTCCCTTCTGTGTTTAGCTCCTTGTGAGTAGTAAAGAAATAGGTATTTCGCCTGCCATTATGCTGTGATTTCAAATTCCGTCGAGGTCGACATTGCCTTTTATCCTTTCGGGGTCGATAAATTAAGTACCACTTACGCACTGGGGTCGATGTAATCGACTTAATCCGTTTGTCTGTCCTTGTTTGTCCCTTCTGTGTTTAGCTCCTTGTGAGTAGTAAAGAAATAGGTATTTCGCCTGCCATTATGCTGTGATTTCAAATTCCGTCGAGGTCGACATTGCCTTTTATCCTTTCGGGGTCGATAAATTAAGTACCACTTACGCACTGGGGTCGATGTAATCGACTTAATCCGTTTGTCTGTCCTTGTTTGTCCCTTCTGTGTTTAGCTCCTTGTGAGTAGTAAAGAAATAGGTATTTCGCCTGCCATTATGCTGTGATTTCAAATTCCGTCGAGGTCGACATTGCCTTTTATCCTTTCGGGGTCGATAAATTAAGTACCACTTACGCACTGGGGTCGATGTAATCGACTTAATCCGTTTGTCTGTCCTTGTTTGTCCCTTCTGTGTTTAGCTCCTTGTGGGTAATAAAGAAATAGGTATTTATTTTATCAGCTCCAAAAGAGTGAAAGGTAAAGTCAACACCAACAGTGTTTGAACTCAGATTTTGAAGTCAGAAGAAATGCCACTCGGCAATTTTTTGGTGCAGTAACAATTCTGCCAATTCACTGCCTTAGCAGATATTAAACTATTAAGAATAATAAGATTTGTGACTACTCTCTCTTTTACTCGATTCAGTCATGTGACTGTGGCCATGCTGGAGCACCGTCTTTAGTCGATCAAATTGACCCCAGGATTTATTCTTTGTAAGCCTAGTACTTATTTTATCAGTCTCGTTTTTTGCTGAACCGCTAAGTTATGGGGACGTAAACACACCAGCATCGGTTGCCAAGCGATGTTGGGGGGACAAATACAGACACACAAACATGCACATATATATATATATATATATATATATATATATATACGACGGGCTTCTTTCAGTTTCCGTCTAGCAAATCCACTCATAAGGCTATGGTCGGCACAAGGCTATAGTAGAAGACACGTACCCAAGGTGCCACACAGTGGGACTGAACCCAGAATCATGTGGTTGGTAAGCAAGCTACTTACCACACAGCCACTCCTACGCCTAGTTTCATTCAATAACAGAAACTAAGTATAAAAAAAATAGACTTCATAAACCTGTGCTTCATAATTTCTAACTTTACTACTTACAGTAGAAGACAAGTAAATTAGTTCTTGTTAAGAGATAATTGATAGTACATCGCAGAAAATAGTTACTCAAAAGTGATTTAATATTCCATTATTCAATGATTAATAAAAGAACAAAAAGTAATAAATTTGAAATGGTCATTTATGAGATTAATATTTAATCCAAATATAAATATGGTAATTTCAGTATAAAGGGTGCTAAATGAAAAGGTGAAAATATATTCTAAAATTCTATAATCTAGAATTTCTCATAAGAGTGATTATTAATATATATGTTTCATATAGCAGGTGCAGTCGGAGAAAGAGAGACATGCTATTAGTAAGACAAATTGTAAAGACAGTTTCAGTCTTAAACTGCAGCCATTTTACTTTCTATACACTGAGAAAGCTTCTGCATTTGAACTACTAGAACACCCCCAACTGAAAATGTTATCTTCATGTAATGACCCAAAGGAAAATTACATAAACTGGTTTCTTTCTTCCAATTCCTGAAGGATATTTAAGGCGTCGAGCTGGCAGAAACGTTAGCACGCCAGGCGAAATGCTTAGCGGTATTTCGCCTGTCGTTACGTTCTGAGTTCAAATTCCGCTGAGGTCGACTTTGCCTTTCATCCTTTCGGGGTCGATTAAATAAGTACCAGTTACGCACTGGGGTCGATCTAATCGACTTAATCCGTTTGTCTGTCCTTGTTTGTCCCCTCTGAGTTTAGCCCCTTGTGGGCAGTAAAGAAATAGGTATTTTGACTGCCGTTACGTTGTGAGTTCAAATTCTGCTGAGGCCGACTTTGCCTTTCATCCTTTCGGGGTCGATAAATCAAGTACCAGTTATGCACTGGCATCATTGTAATCGACTTAATCCCTTTGTCTGTCTTTGTTTGTCCCCTCTGTGTTTAGCCCCTTGTGGGCAGTAAAGAAATAGGTATTTCGCCTGCCGTTACGTTGTGAGTTCAAATTCTGCTGAGGTCGACTTTGCCTTTCATCCTTTCGGGGTCGATTAAATAAGTACCAGTTACGCACTGGGGTCAATGTAATCGACTTAATCCCTTTGTCTGTCCTTGTTTGTCCACTCTATGTTTAGCCCCTTGTGGGCAGTAAAGAAATAGGTATTTCGCCTGCCGTTACGTTGTGAGTTCAAATTCTGCTGAGGTCGACTTTGCCTTTCATCCTTTCGGGGTCGATTAAATAAGTACCAGTTACGCACTGGGGTCAATGTAATCGACTTAATCCCTTTGTCTGTCCTTGTTTGTCCACTCTATGTTTAGCCCCTTGTGGGTAGTAAAGAAATAGGTATTTAATCACAGAACTTCAAGCTAATGAAAGTCAAAATGAGTTATACAATGTCCTTTCTGCTTAGAGTAATGAAGTCTACTGCCATAGCTTGACAAAATATGCTAGAAAGAGTAGGATCTTTTCGGTTTGAACGGCAGTTTTTTCTAGCGGTGTCATATGAAATTGTCACCCATAATTATGACCCTAGTATCGATCTATTGCATTTCAATCTGTTTTAGGGTTAGGGTTAGGGGTGGGGGAAGGGTATCTTTTTTTTCTTCACAAATGTAAATAAACCCAATCTGTTTCTTAAATGAGAGGCATATTCATACGGCACAGAATGTCTTTTACTTCAATAAACGTCAATGATTTGTTGAAATTGCAGAAATTGAAGAAAAAAAACAACAAATATCTTACAAACTATAGAATTTTCTCAATAAAGCCAAGAGAAAAAGATGTTTTATAAACACATTCTACCAGTATACGAAGTTTAAAAGTGTTTAGTTACGTGGAAATTATTTTAAAAAACTGCCGTTCAAACCGAAAAGATCCGAAGAGTCAAACATTTTTACTACTACTGCAACTGATAAGATACAAACAATTGATACTTGATTGGCAGAATGGTGCTTTATTGACTTGGTCAAATCTACCTGTGTGACTCTTTCAATGCCCTTCTGAAAGGTAAACATTATACATTACTTCTTGTAATCAATAACCAGAAACCTTGTGCCTCAGTTATAAATCAATATTTATGTTTCATATGTGAAGGCGCATGGCTCAGTGGTTAGAGCGTCGAGCTTACGATCGTGAGGTTGTGAGCTCGAATCCCGGACCGGGCTGCGTGTTGTGTTCTTGAGCAAAGCACTTTATTTCACGTTGCTCCAGTTCAATCAGCTGTAGAAATGAGTTGCGACGTCACAGGTGCCAAGCTGTATCGACCTTTGTCTTTCCCTTGGATAACACTGGTGGCGTGGAGAGGGGAGGCTGGTATGCATGGGCGACTGCTAGCCTTCCATAAACAACCTTGCCCGGACTTGTGTCTAGGAGGGTAACTTTCTAGGTGCAATCCCATGGTCATTCATGACCGAAGGGGGTCTTTATGTTTCATATGCAATTAGTTTTATATTTCATGTTCCCCCATAAATTATTGACTATTTAATTAGATATGTATATTACAGACCTTTGATTTAATCTTTCATTCAAAATTAGTACACACACAAAAAAAAAAACGAGAGAAAAAGAAATTTATTTATATTTCTTAGAATGCTACAATATTGTCAAAAGAAAGAGAGAACATATCTTTTATATTTTACTTTTTTCAATCGTTAGACTGTGGCCATGCTGGAGCACTGCTCTGAAGAATTTTTAGCTGAATGAATCAACCCCAGTACTTTTCGTTTTTTAAACCTGTATTTTTCTTTTTTTTTTAACTTATTCTGTTGCTCTTTTTTTTTTGCCAAATTGCTAAATTATGAGGAGGTAAACAAACCAATACCAACACCAATTGTCAAAAAGTAGTGGCAAACAAACACAGATACAAAGAAACACACATATATTCGAGTGAGGTCATTGCCAGTACCGCCTGACTGGCTCCCATGCCGTGGCACGTAAAAGAGCACCATTCGAGCATGATCGTTACCAACGTCGCCTTGCTGGCACCTGTGCCGGTGGCATGTGTAAAAAGATTCGAGCGAGGTCATTGCCAGTACTGCCTGACTGACCCCCATGCCAGTGGCACGTAAAAGGGCACCATTCAAATGTGATCATTACCAACGTCACCTTACTGGCACCTGAGACAGTGGCATGTGTAAAACGATTCAAGTGAGGTCATTGCCAGTACCGCCTGACTGGCCCCATGCCGTGGCACGTAAAAGGGCACCATTCGAGCGTGGTTGTTACCAACATCACCTTACTGGCACCTGTGCTGGTAGCATGTGTAAAAAGATTCAAGCGAGGTCATTGCCAGTACCACCTGACTGGGCCCCTGTGCCAGTGGCACGTAAAAAGCACCCACTACACTCTTGGAGTGGTTGGCGTTAGGAAGGGAATCCAGCTGTAGAAACTCTGCCAGATCAAGATTGGAGCCTGGTGCAGCCATCTGGTTCGCCAGCCCTCAGTCAAAATCATCCAACCCATGCTAGCATGGAAAACGGACGTTAAACGATGATGATGATCTGGGAGAAACGTTAGCACGCTGGGCAAAATGCGTAGCCGTATTTCATCTGCTGTTACATTCTGCGTTCAAATTCCAAGCTTTGCCTTTCATCCTTTCGTGGTCGATAAATTAAGTACCAGTTACACACTGGGGTCGATATAATTGACTTCATCCCTTTGTCTGTCCTTGTTTGTCCCTTCTGTATGTAGCCCCTTGTGGGCAGTAAAGAAATAGGTATATATATGATGGGCTTCTTTCAGTTTCCTTCTACCAAATCCACTCACAAGGCTTTTGTAAGTCCAAGGCTATAGCAGAAGACACTTACTTAACGTGCCATGCAGTGGGATTGAACCCAGAACCATGTGGCTGGAAAGCAAGCTTCTCAACCACACAGCCAAACCTGTACCCATGATTACAGAATTATGTTTTGCATTGCTTTTTTGCTATTTGATAGTGTCAATGCAAAATAAAACAAGTATTTGAGTTAATCTGATCAATTTCTCAATTCAAAAGAAATAAAATAAGGATGAATGACACCATCCCTAATAAATATACATCAATCGTTTGGACAGGAAGAAAGAAATTCAAGTGTGAATTTAATTGTTTAGTTTACTCATCAAATGGTACTAGAAAATCAAATAAAGGTGACTTTTATCAAAAATATCCCATAGAATCAATATCTTGGAAAAAGTTTAAATCACATATAAAAAATAAATTTAATGGGTTATGCTTATAATTTGATAAATTTTTCAATTATAAAAATGGTTCATTGATTGGACATTCATTTTTATGATATGAGAAAGAAGCATGTAAGCAAGTAAAAAAAAATACTCAAAATTTTATGTTTATACAATTTCATTTGAATTTATCTAACATATCATATTTTTTCTGTAATATATCTATAAAAAGGCTGTTTCTGCATGTCTCTGTGTCATCAGTATAAAGCAACTGATATTCAATTCATTATGTTATTACAAGTAGTAATATATTCAAGCTATGATTTTCCATTCTAAATCAGAAAGAGGCTGAGTAAGAGAGAGATGAGAAAACAAAGAGATAAACACATTTTCAAGTTTATATATATATATATATATATATATATATATATCTATATATATAAAACTCTAGTTGTGTGAGTGTCTGTCCCCTTCGATTTAGATTCCTAACTCCTCCCACATTTTGCGGTGCAGTTTAACCAAATTCAGGTATCTTATAGTCGTGATTCATATCGAGCCCGTCTGGCTATTAGCGCGCGTCAACGATGAGTCTACGATTTTAAAAATAATTTAACATCATTTTTTATTCAATTTTAATGCATAATTTTTCGTGTGTCGATGGCGGCGGAGTTGGCGTCCATGGTCACACCTGCACCTGTTTGCTTCTCCCCCTTCCCTCCCTCGTGAAGCTGTGGTGAAGGGAGTGTAAAGAAATCAACGTCGTAATGCGTTGTCAAGGAGACCAGCGTTCTTTTAGAACAACGACTTCATGGCTTGAAGACACCAAAACAGAAATGGCTAAGAAAGCCCGAATTGGCATCTATAAGGGAAGTAACTCTCTAAAAAATGCTTATATAGTTATTTCCCTTACAAACTCGAGCAACGCCGGGCGATACTGCTAGTATATATATATATATATAAAGAGAGAGAGAGAGAGTAATAATATTGGATTCAATTCAATTCATATTTCTTTATCCACTAATACCAAATTCAGGTGACATGGAAATTATTCTAATTTTAGCCTTCTCTCTCTCGATAATAATCGTTTTCAAGTATTTGTACGTCTCTCAAAGGGAAGCTAGATGCAAACATACATGATGACGTCACACAGAATCGTGACAACTTATCCATACATTCTACTAAGCAAGAATAATGTTATGTTTTGATTATCTTTCTATTATGGTAGTTGTTATCCTTATTTCTCATAAAAGTGGCCAACTTGAATACCTATTCCATAGTGATGCTGCCCATAAATGCAAACTATTTATGGATATGGATGTAGAAGACATGAAATATTAAACAAAATCTACTTTAACTTGGTATCTCTCTTTCTCTCTCTCTCTCTCTATATATATATATATATATATATGCATAAAAAAATACAAACTGGGACAAGAACGCAAAACATTTTGATGACGACACAAAAAAACACGGACGGGACATTCGGAACCTTCAATTTTCAGTGAAGAACCGGATCCTCCTCGCAATTTCGGCTGATTAATCTTGTGATTGCTCCAATCTGGCCAGCCCCAAGGAAAAACTAAGCTAGGCACATTAGATTCCTTGGAAGAAAGCTTTGAATGTATACAAAACAAGGACAGAAAAACAGACAATGTTACACGAATATGAATACAAAAATAACACGTAAAAACTAATAATAATATTAATAACAATAACAGGACATCATGAACAGGTGTCTTTCGACTAGGATGAATTAAGCTTAGCTGGCATGCTAGGAAATGTGCCTTGGAGCAGAGAAAAAAATGTTGGTGTTACATGATGGCTGCTAGATTCGAAAGTCAGTCACGTGTGAAGAGAAGAGAGAGGAAAAGAGGGATCAAGGAGGGGGAGAAGAGAGAAAAAGAGGAACAAGGAATTAAGGAGGAGGAAAAGAGAGAGCAAGAAAAAGAGTCAGAGACAAAGTGAAATGCAAAGAAAGGCAAAGGAATATGAAGTGAGTTCATGGCTCGCAGGACGGCCTGCTGTGCTAATCATGGATCGTAGAGTGACCCGCTGTTCTTGAGGAGACCTATTGAGACAAGTACGTTAACACCAACCTGAAAATCAAATGGAAATTGTAGTTAAGATACTCGTGCCGGTGACACATTAAAAGCACCGTCCGAACATGGCAGATGCCAGCGCCGCTTCACTGGCGTCTGTGTCGGTGACATGTAAAAGCACCAACCAATCGTGGCTGTTTGCCAGCCTCCTCTGGCCCCCGTGCCAGTGGCACGTAAAAAGCACCCACTACACTCACAGAGTGGTTGGCGTTAGGAAGGGCATCCAGCTGTAGAAACACTACCAGATCAGACTGGAGCCTGGTGCAGCCTCCTGGCTTCTCAGATCCCGGTTGAACCATCCAACCCATGCTAGCATGGAAAACAGACGTTAAACGATGATGATGATGTATAAACTAATAAAGGTGGCTAGACACAATATAAAACCAAAAAGAAAAGTTCAGTTATCACTAATAGTTACTGTGATGTATATATACCAATCATCATCATCATCATGTAAAATCTGCTTTCCATGCTGGCATGGGTTGGACGGTTTGATGTGGCACTAGCTAGCCAGTTGCTGTCCAGACCCTAGCTGTCTATTGAGGTGTGGTTTCTATGGTTGGATGCCCTTCCTAATTCCATATACAAACACAAATTATATATATGTGTCATGCTATATCTCCCTGACAACTACATAATGGGTAAGCATATCTATAGAGTACTCAGGCCACTTGAGCATTAATTTTATGAGCAGGCTGTTCCATTGATTGGATCAACTGGGACCCTTGTCATCGTAACTGACAGAGTGCCAGCTGTTGTTATGATAAACTTGAGAGCTTTTGTCACCAAATCATTCTTAAAATTTGGAATTTTTTTCTGCAGCTCTTCAACAGATTTTGATAGAAGGACAAGTTCCTCACTAGATATGTTCCTATGGGTATCCAGTCCGAAAGCCCTATGTTATTGCATTGAAGAGTATAATAAATAGAAGTAGCCTAAGAATAGAGCACAACAGATCACTAGTGAACACTGAATTCATTGTTATATTTGCTTCAAATCCTTACCTTACTTAAAGCATGCTTGTACATGATTTGAAATACGCATGAGAATCTGAAATACGCATGAGAATCTGAAATACCCATGAGTTGTTTATCGCCTTTTGTATTCTTAGGAATCTAAATGCAAAGAAAAGTGGTTTCTTCAAAATTAAAGAAGTCTTGATCAGTTTCTTTTCTTACTTGAATTATGATTTCTGTGATACCATTATGCTAATACAATCTTATTAGTTCAGTTCCAAGATATATTTCATGGATGCTCTGGAATATATCATCAGTGATATTTTAAGGTTCTCTGGGGATTTCAGATCTTTTAACATCAGACCCCTTTGAACAGTTCAATCAGCTTGTATCTAAGAAACAGCAAACCACTGGTTTACCTTTTCCATCAAAAGCCATCTAGTAACCTTCTCTGTAACTTCAGTGAAGGAATGTATAATCCTCCTCTTTAATGCAACAGTAACTCCAAAGCCCTTCAGAGCTTTGCAGACTGAACGCCCAACAAAACCTTAGCAGCTTACTTCTACTGGTTTACAATACATCTGCCAGCATTAGCTTCTACAGTACTCTTCCAGCTCCTGGTATTAAGCAAGTCTTCACTCATAAGCCTTCATCAGATGTTCTTCCCACAACACAGTCAGTACCCTCCATCAGGCATTTGCCATATTCTGAACGCCTTACTTCCCTGGGCATGGATACATTAAAACTCCGACGTCTGGCAGCTGACTTGGCAGACACCCATAAAATTATTAACCATCTTAACCAACAATAACTCTGAGCACCTTTTCAAACTCCACCTGTCTAACACCCGTGGACATGTTTACAAAGTCAGAAAACAGCACAGCTCCCATGACTTTCGGAAACATTTTTTCACGCTAAGAGTTGCTGAAGCATGGAACAAACTGCTGGCATCTGTTGTTAGTTGTCGGAGCACTGCATCCTTCAAAACTTCCATGCTTCCTGAGATTCACCAACACTACACCTGATTTTCTCCCCTCCATACACACGCAAGCATGTATCTGACTCATACACCGTTCGTTTTCCAGACATTTGTACATTACTGCATATACTTTATACGCACTTTTTGACAAGTTGTGGTGCACCTGAGCACTGTATACAATAATTTCATTATATTATATTATGATCACCTGTTTGGTCTAAAAAGGTAAATATGTGTGGGTAGTGAGTCATTGGTATGATACATATGTTAATCAAACCTTAAAAAGATATATAACTGTCTGCAAAGGAGGAGTCTACAATACTCACAACAATCAGTTTCAATTTTCTTCCCACTGAAGCATCACTGATGTAAGGTAAGCTCAATAAAGTCTGATGACATTAAAAATATAGAAATGTTAATTTCAACACAAATATTTGCTGAAGAGAATATAAAATATCATTATACAACCTTATAAAATGCTGCATTGTTCTAGCAAAGGTGGTGTGCAAACTGATAAAAGTCAATAAATGTTTAAAATAAAATATATATTTGTGGAAAATTAAGAGCAATATAATAAATAAGTCAATTTATGATACCAACATACATTTGAAATATGAAATTAAAAATGTATACAGTGCTTTATAGACCCTTGCTAAGTTTGTAAGACATTTCAAAACAATGAAGGTGCTTAGGTAATGGTTAAGGTGTTCAACTCATGATCATAAGGTCATGGGTTCAATTCCTGCACTATGTGACATGTTATATCCTTGACCAAGCACTTTATTTCTCATTTTTCTGGCCTATTTAGCTGCAATAAGTATCAATAGATTTTTGGTGCAGCCACCTCTACATCCTGTTGTCACACCCTGGATGCTCCACTGAATCAAGGGTGAGAGAACTGAGGAGATGTCTATAGTCTCAAGTGATACCTAGCTTGGTCTTGTGTGTGTGTGTGTGTGTGTGTGTGTGCATACATGTGCATGTATTGCTGTCAATGAATCATAAAGTTTACTTTTATTGTTAAACGGTCAGGTATAGTGACTCACTTTTAACCAAGAACCTCTCCTGCAGTAGTCTCGCTAACAAAAGGGACATCAGTGGCTCCCTGGCACAAACCAAAATTGCATCTCATCATCATCGTCATCATCATCGTTTAACGTCCGTTTTCCGTGCTAGCATGAGTTGGATGGTTCGACCGGGGCCTGGGAAGCCAGGAGGCTGCACCAGGCTCCAGTCTGATCTGGCATTGTTTCTACAGCTGGATGCTCTTCCTAATGCCAACCACTCTGTGAGTGTAGTGGGTGCTTTTTACGTGTCACTGGCACAGGTGCCAGGGGAAGCTGGCAGCGACCAAGATCGGTCGGTGCTTTTTCAAATTTGCTTCTTAATTAGTTACACTATAACTCGTTCTGCCAATTTCCTAGTTTGATCTATCAATATAATACCTCTGTAGTTTCTTCTCTACTGAGTATCTCCTTTCCTTCCTTCTTGGGACACAAAACTCTACTTGTGAAGACCTGTTGAGGCAAGTGAAAATCAAAATCAAAAATTGATCAACATCAATGGAAATTGTAGTTGTGATACCAGTGCTGGTGGCACATAAGAGAACCATCTGAACGTGGCCGTTGCCAGCGCCGCCCCGACTGGCCTCTGTGCCGGTGGCACGTAAAAAGCACCTTCCAATCGTGGCCGTTGCCAGCCTCGCCTGGCCTCTGTGCCGGTGGCACGTAAAAAGCACCATCCGATCGTGGCTGTTTGCCAGCCTCGTCTGGTGGCACGTAAAAAGCACCCACTACGCTCACGGAGTGGTTGGCATTAGGAAGGGCTTCCAGCCGTAGAAACATTGCCAGATCAGACTGGGCCTGGTGCAGCCTTCTGGCTTTCCAGACCCCAGTTGAACCGTCCAACCCATGCCAGCATGGAAAGTGGTCGCTAAACGATGATGATGATGATGAATAGTTGATAAAGGCTGTTGTTATGTTATGCTGCCTACCTGCACTACCTGATTGTCTATGCAAGAGACTACAACGTGTCCTAATTTAGCAGATTAAGTTTCAGCATTTCAGAAATGGTCCAGTTGCTTTCCCTATTTTCATATCTTACATGGGTCCTTTCAACCACGTAACAGTCAGCTTTAATAGTTGGTCTCTATTTTGGGTGTGCTTAAGAATTGTACTTTCTCTTTCTCTCCCTCCTTAATACAGTTTCCTCATTCAGCAGGCAGACTCTTGTAGTACCATATCCATGCCTCTTTTTGGCATCAGTAACAACTATGCTACTACTATCCATACACACATTTCACTAACGATATCCTGGTTTACACTGACACACTGCCTTACATCTATGACTTTCACCGTGCACTTCCTCTCTCGCCATATACACAAATTATTTAGCTTCTTTTTCACCTACTGATAGCTTTTATTATATACATATATTCATATACCATTCAAAGATTTCTTTCTGTAGCTGAACAGTTTTCCAAAAAAAAAAGTCAATGTTCTAATTCAATTTATCCTTGGGTTTATCAGAACACAACTGACTTCTTTACTAATAAATATGATTTTCTAACTGTTAACAAAAAGAAGAGAAAGATGCTAATTGGATTCAAAGACAAGAATCTCTACAAATTATTGAAATCATCGTTCAGAAGGAAAGGAAGTAAATGGTAAGATTTGTGCTTATAATTTTTATACCAAATCTAATAAGATACTATCTCTCTAAGGCAACCAGTAAAATAATGTATATCAAATGTTGTGGCACCTTCTGAATACCAAGAAATTCTCAAGAACATGCAAATATATAAACACAAAATTATGTTATTTAATTTATCTTAGTAGCCAATTGAAAAACTTTTACAAATATCCTACTTCCAAAAATGGTTCTTAACATTAATATCAAGAATTTCAGGCACTTAAATCTAGACATAAAAAATAAAGGCTATAAAATCAATTCATATCATTCTGCGTGTTTCACCAATGATAATGAAACAATTCTATCTCAATAATTGATCAGTAACATACAGTCACAATAAGTAACGTTCAATGGCAAACAAATACTGTGTTGGTAAAAAAAGGATAAAAAAAACAAAAAGCCATTAACTCCTCTACTGACCCTGGAGGAATGCAGGGTAAAGTTGGCCTCAATGAGATTTGAAATCAGAAAATAAAGAGCTAGAACAAATAGTACAAGGCATTGTATCTGATATGCTATTGATTCTACAAATCCATCACACAAATAATAATAATAATATAATAATAATAATAATAATAATGATGATAATAATTTCTTTACTACCCACAAGGGGCTAAACACAGAGGGGACAAACAAGGACAGACAGACAGATTAAGTCGATTACATCGACCCAATGCGTAACTGGTACTTATTTAATCGACCCCCAAAAGGATGAAAGGCAAAGTTGACCTCGGCGGAATTTGAACTATTATAATAATCATTTAACGTCCATTTTCCATGCTGGCATGGGTTGGACAGTTTAACGGAAAACTGGTAAGCCAAGGAGCTGCACCAGATTCCAATCTGATTTGGCAAGGTTTCTATGGCTGGATGCCCTTCCTAATACCAACCACTCCAAGAGTATAGTAGGTGATTTTTACATTCCACCAGCATTTGTGCTATGGAACTGACACCAACATTGACCATGACTATGATCTCACTTGGCTTGACCGGTCTACACAGCACCATATATCACCAAAGGTCTCGGTCACCTGTCACTGACTCTATGAGGCCCAATGCTTGAATGGTGCTGCTTATGTGCCACTGACACGGAATAATCCTTTCTACTAAAGGCACAAGGTCTGACATTTTGGGGTAGGGGACTAGTCGATTACACGCACACTACTATACAGTACCTCTCCAAAAACATACAAGAAAAAACTCATTCTGCAAATATCGAACAAAATGAACAAAACCCACATGTGCCAAAGAAGGTTGATACCCAACAGAAGAACACAACCTGCACTACACAAACAACACACAATATAAAAACTAATACAAGATTCAAACAATACCCCATAACAAAATATACTGATACAATATAATATCACCCCTACAAAATAAAAAATGCAGCACACCCCACCCCACCCCACCAGCATAAAGGTGCAACAAATAATGCAACAGGAAGGTGCTTGAAACTTTCAGATGTCGAGAAATAATTGTGGTGAGGACGATGGTGATGAATGTTACCTTATCTCAATTTATGAGAGATAGGAGTTTCTGAGGAAACTCTAATTGTAAGAGCAAAAATGAAGCTGGACCTTTAAGGGAAGGCCTCTTGCTTGGCAGTGGTTCAGTAATGATGCAGACTGACCACAGCTATCATCCTAATACAGCATCAGAAGATAACAGAGTAAAGAGGATGGAAGTGGACCAGTGAAGAAAACAGGATAGTGATGCTATAGTGCTACTTAGAAAATGAACCTAAAAGAAAATGGATGTTAACACTTTGGGTAGAGAAGGGTATATTTAAAGCAACTGAGCAGGGATTAGTTGATCAAGGTAATGCTATTAAGAGAAGAAAATGGATGACATAATTGGAGGTAGAAAAGATCAGAAAAGAACTGGAAAAGAAAGATCAGGCAGTAGGAAAGACAAAAAACAACATAAGATACATCTGAAATCAAAGAAGAACCTAAAGGAAAAAATAATAATAGTGCTACCAATAAGGAAGGGACAACTGGCACCAACGACTTAAGTGATTTAAGTGAGGAAGATCAGATTATCCTATCAAACATAATGCTTATTGATTCCCATTGATTTGAATTAATCATGCATAATCTCATATCTTCAAGATCTTGATGGTGTAATTACTTAATGTAGAATAACATTGTAGGGTAGGTGTGAGAGCCTGGATCTGGTCAGTTTGAACATAAAATAGATTAGCTATTTTGGCCGAATATGGCTGGTTTAAATACTAAAGGGTTAAGTGAGGAAGATCAGAAGATTTTAGATGAATTGCAGGAAGTAATGAGTAAAGAAGGAAGAAAAAGATTGCCAGCATTAAAAGACATCAACAAAAGGAAGCTACAAGAAATGCCTAGGAAAGTAGATTCTGTTATCAGTAAGAGAGATACTAGAAATATAGAAGACTCTAATTTACTGATCTATGCAGGAGGAGAAGTAGTCACCAGAAGATTAGATATCTCACAGGGAAAGATTAAAAAAGAGCAAATGTGGAAAAAGAGACTACAAAATAAAGTGAAGACTTTAAGACAAGATCTGAGTAGAATAGAAGCCTGGAAAACAAACAAGTTAGGAAACACAAGATGCAAATCTTACTTTGAGGAAAGATACTTAGTCAAAGAGAAAAGATTTGGGACAATAATAGAAGAATTAAAACAGTGTATCATGTTTTTGCTCTTTTCACCCACCTTTTCTGGTCTTTCTGGTGTCATCAGACTTTTATCTCCCCACTGGTCACATGAACAAAAGTACATGTCCTCTATACACCTACACTTTTGCACCCACCAATTTCTGGCCTTTCTGTAGTTATCCCTCTTTCTCCTATTCCTCTCCTTGGTCACCTAAGTGATCAATTTTGTCTTAGGTTACTGAGTACTCTCTATATTTCACATGTATAATGCACCACTTCTATGCTGATATCAAAGCAGAAAACACTGCCAACTCCACTTGCATACAAGGTCCCACTCCTTGTGTGCTGGGGCCATAAGGAAAAGCTTACCGATCTGTGTACTTTCAACAGTGACTGGGGAGAAAGACAGCCATTCTAGCGCTGTCACCAAGAAAAATTTATCCAGAACACTTTGTAAAGTAAGTGCACACAAGGAAGGGCAGCCAAGTGCACACAAGGAAGGGCAGCCAAGTGCACACAAGGAAGGGCAGCCAAGTGCACACAAGGAAGGGCAGCCAGTCACAGAAACCAAGCCAGATGACATGTAAGAGTGCCAGTCTATGAGAGCAGTTGCTCTCTGTAAGAAATGGTACAGATTATGACAGAGCATTCAATGCTCACCAGCAAGGAAAAAAGATGTAAAATGATAATGATCACCATCTATGTGTGTGTGTTTGCATGCATGAATGTGTGTGTGTGTGTGTTTGCATGCATGAATGTGTGTGTGTGTGTGTTTGCATGCATGAATGTGTGTGTGTGTGTGTTTGCATGCATGAATGTGTGTGTGTGTGTGTTTGCATGCATGTGTGTGTGTGTGTGTTTGCATGCATGTGTGTGTGTGTGTGTTTGCATGCATGTGTGTGTTTGCATGCATGTGTGTGCGTGTGTGTTTGCATGCATGTGTGTGTGTGTGTTTGCATGCATGCATGTGTGTGTGTGTGTTTGCATGCATGAATGTGTGTGTGTGTGTGTTTGCATGCATGCATGTGTGTGTGTGGTGTGTGTGTTTGCATGCATGTGTGTGTGTGTGTGTTTGCATGCATGTGTGTGCGTGTGTGTTTGCATGCATGTGTGTGCGTGTGTGTTTGCATGCATGTGTGTGTGTGTGTGCGTGTGTGTTTGCATGCATGTGTGTGCGTGTGTGTTTGCATGCATGTGTGTGTGTGTGTGTTTGCATGCATGTGTGTGTGTGTGTGTGTGTTTGCATGCATGTGTGTGTGTGTGTGCGTGTGTGTTGCATGCATGTGTGTGTGTGTGTGTGTGTGTGTTTGCATGCATGTGTGTGTGTGTGTGTGTGTTTGCATGCATGTGTGTGTGTGTGTGTGTGTTTGCATGCATGTGTGTGTGGTGCGTGTGTGTTTGCATGCATGTGTGTGCGTGTGTGTTTGCATGCATGGTGTGCGTGTGTGTTTGCATGCATGTGTGTGCGTGTGGTGTTTGCATGCATGTGTTGTGTGTGTGTTTGCATGCATGTGTGTGTGTGTGTGTGTTTGCATGCATGTGTGTGTGTGCGTGTGTGTGTTTGCATGCATGTGTGTGGTGTTTGCATGCATGTGTGTGTGTGTGTGTGTTGTGTTGCATGCATGTGTGTGTGTGCGTGGTGTTTGCATGCATGTGTGTTGTGTGTGTGTGTGTTTGCATGCATTGTGTGTGTGTGTGTGCGTGTGTGTTTGCATGCATGAATGTATGTGTGTGTGTGTTTGCATGCATGAATGTGTGTGTGTGTGTGTTTGCATGCATGAATGTGTGTGTGTGTGTGTTTGCATGCATGAATGTGTGTGCGTGTGTGTTTGCATGCATGAATGTATGTGTGTGTGTGTTTGCATGCATGTGTGTGCGTGTGTGTTTGCATGCATGTGTGTGTGTGTGTGTTTGCATGCATGTGTGTGTGTGTGTGTGTGTTTGCATGCATGTGTGTGTGTGCGTGTGTGTTTGCATGCATGTGTGTGTGTGTGTGTGTGTGTTTGCATGCATGTGTGTGTGTGTGTGCGTGTGTGTTTGCATGCATGAATGTATGTGTGTGTGTGTTTGCATGCATGAATGTGTGTGGTGTGTGTGTTTGCATGCATGAATGTGTGTGGTGTGTGGTGTTTGCATGCATGAATGTGTGTGTGTGTGTGTTTGCATGCATGAATGTGTGTGCGTGTGTGTTTGCATGCATGAATGTATGTGTGTGGTGTGTTTTGCATGCATGAATGTGTGTGTGTGTGTGTTTGCATGCATGTGTGTGTGTGTGTGTGTTTGCATGCATGTGTGTGTGTGTTTGCATGCATGCGTGTGTGTGTGTGTTTGCATGCATGTGTGTGTGTGTGTGTGTGTGTTTGCATGCATGTGTGTGTGTGTGTGTGTTTGCATGCATGTGTGTGTGTGTGTGTTGCATGCATGTGTGTGTGTGTGTGTTTGCATGCATGTGTGTGTGCATGTGTTTGCATGCATGTGTGTGTGTGTGTTTGCATGCATGAATGTATGTGTGTGTGTTTGCATGCATGTGTGTGTGCATGTGTATTTGCATGCATGCATGCATGTTTGTGTGTGTGTGTGTTTGCATGCATGTGTGTGTGTGTGTGTGTGTGTGTGTGTTTGAATGCATGTATGTGTGTGCGCATATGTTCGTGTGTGCGTGTATATGCGTGTGTGTGTTCCAGAAACAAGTTTACACTATTTTGATATATTCTACATTTTCTGCAAAAAGACATTTAATTCTCGAAGCCCTAAATCTTACTTCACACTTTCAGTTGTCATGAGATATCCAGCGATTAGGGTTTATACAGTGCATTTCTTCAACAAAACACTATTCAAGGTTTACTACATTGCACTGTTCAATTTTTCACCCTTGATTTTTTTTTGCTGTTGTTTGTTTTTTTTCTGCTTTACAATGACATATATGAGGTGATAGCCACATGTGTTACTGCCACACATCTCGTCTTTGCAAGAGATCTTAAGCAAAGTTGTCTATGACTAGCTAATATCTGTCGGGCTATTTCACTGAGTTAAACTAACGGTCGCAAATAAAGCAATTCTGTTATTAACATCTGTCGTACAAAGAGGTTTAAATGTCTAATTTAAATGAATTTACTTTGAAGTAACAGTAATTTTCTTTTACAAAAATTTACATAAAATTTTTCTGATGTTACAAATCAATCATGAAAAAAAAAAAAAAGTACTAACATTCTAGAATATATTATAAGCTAGCAAATATAGAATGGTTTTCTTTACGGTTATGTTTTTATCAATTAAATTTAAAATGCTATTACAAAATATGCTGAATTCAATATGCAGGAAAATAGATTTTTTAAAAAATAATTTCAATTTTTTTTTTAAAACTTCAAGCTTGATATATTTTTGAAACAAAATGAGTTTTACTGAAATATTTCAAAAAAGAAATGAACTTATAACCTACGAGCAAGATTACAAAATAATGAAGCTTATTTGAAACAGAGAAAATTATAAATCTTGCTGACAAGGAAGTAAGAAAATTATGTAATCTAATAAAAATGGACAATTTTATTATGGATGATAAGATTTATAAAAATTTAGATATAAAACCCTTCCAGTCTAACTATTTTAAAAGTACTCTCTGTTGAAGATGTTTGTAAATGCTCTTAATATGGGTATTCTGACACTTTTGCTGAATGGATTGTATTAAAGTTAAATATTTCGGTTGTTATGCAGGCAACAGAATATCAGTGAAAAAAAAAGTTGCATAAAATTTATTCTATAAATTTAGATTTTTACATAAAAGGCATAGGAGTGGCCTGTGTGGTAAGTAGCTTGCTTACCAGCCACATGGTTCCGGGTTCAGTTCCACTGCATAGCACCTTGGGCAAGTGTCTTCTGCTATAGCCTCGGGCCAATCAAAGCCTTGTGAGTGGATTAGGTAGGCGGAAACTGAAAGAAGCCCGTCGTATATATGTATATATATATATATTTATTTATTTATTTATATTTATTTATATATATATATATATATGTACGCGTGTGTATATGTTTGTGTGTCTGTGTTTGTCCTTCCTCTTTAACCCTTTAGCATTTAAACCGGCCATATCCGGCCAAAAGTATTCTGCTTGTTTTATGTTCAAATTGGCCAGATCTGGTCTCTCACACAAACCCTACAATATTGTTTTAAAAATTAACAGCTACCTCATCAAAATCTCATAACTACAAGATAATGCATCATTAGTTCAAAACAAAGTGGATGAAAAAGCATTAATTTTGGCAGAATAATGTGAACACTAAAGGGTTAAAGAGAGCTACAACCTATTCTCCAATTATATTGAAAGACAACATCTGAATTCCTGAGTTACCAATTTGGAGTTCAGATTTTTAGCCATTCTCCAGATAATTAAATAACTAAAATTTAAAATGAAAATTTCTAATGTTTGATGTTGTTTCTTTATTTCAAAAATAAGAATTTGTGATTTATTGTTTTTTCTTTAATTATGAGGAAAATAAATACTTCTATTTCTATGCATATATCTTCATAAAAGCATAGGTATTTGATAACTAATGTTTGATAAACCAAATACAGAGAACATAAAATAAATATTTCAAACTGCTAATGATAGTAAAACAATACGAATGACAGCTAGACTGGGAGTGATTGAAAGAACCAGAGATCTCCATAGAATGAAGACGAGAGATATGCCATTCAACATGTCTGGAGAATCTCACGAAACCTGACAAGAAATATGACAAAGACTCACATAAACAACAGGCGAAAAGGAAACTTTTACAGACACCTTCTACTGAAAACCAGTTGCTCAAAAACAGCATAGATCCTGAGAGAAAATTTGCTCTAAATTAGAGGTCCAAAACTCTTTAACATATTGCTAGAAAAAATCAGAAATCTTGAAAATATTTCTTATATTTAAAATGACAAATTCCTCAAAATGATTCCAGATTTACCTGCAGTTAAGGGTTATATACAGTTCTGAATCAAAAACTATAATTTATTGTTAGCAATTATTCCAAAATTTAAAAGGGATGAACCATGTCTGGACTTTGGGAGATGCTAATGGTTATTAGAAATTTCATAAAAATAAAGAAAAAAACCCAGAAATACTAAATTTCTAAATCTCTCGTAGAGACATGTACGGTGGTGGGGCAATAGAATGGTTGTATACTGTCAATCTAACACGAACGTGACAGTAGGGGGGTACACCACCGCTGTTTAACCCTAGGAAGCATCGACACCTCCTGATGGCTTTGACACATTTTTCCTGTAAGGACACAGGAAAAATGTGTCAAAATGTGTCAAAAATGTGTCAAAATGTGTCAAAGCCATCAGGAGGCGTCGATGCTTGACAGTATACAAAGAAAAAAAAACAATTCAGAAGAATAAAATCTAGTGGCTGAAGAAACAGGGTGACAATATGGACCAACAACAATTAGTCCATTATCACTCAACTTACCCAATTCATTAATGATTGGAGGGAGGCAGAGGTAGAAGTGGTGTGAGCGAGAATCTGCAAGGAGATGCATGTAAGGTTGGGGGTGAGCTAGAATTGGAGAGGGAAAGTAGAAAATGGTAAGCAGAGTGACAAGTTAGTGTGGTGTTCTAATAGAGAAGGGTAAGCAAAAACAGTAAGTAAAGGAAGGAAGCAGCAAACAACCATTACATTCAATATTACATACTCTCTTTTACTTGTTTCAGTCATTTGACTGTGGCCATGCTGGAGCACCGCCTTAAGTCAAGCAAAATCGCCCCCAGCACTTATTCTTTGTAAGCCTAGTACTTATTCTATTGGTCTCCTTTTGCCGAACCGCTATGTTACTGGGACGTAAACACACCAGCATCGGTTGTGAAGCAGTGTTGGGGTGGGGGGACAAACACAGACACATATATATATATATATATATATACGACGGGCTTCTTTCAGTTTCCGTCTACTAAATCCACTCACAAGGCTTTGGTCGGCCCGAGGCTATTGTAGAAGACACTTGCCCAAGGTGACACACAGGGGGTCTGAACCTGGGACGATGTAGTTCGTAAACAAGCTACTTACCACACAGCCACTCCTGCGCCTATAAATATTTCTAAATAGGTTCCCGTATATGGCTGGTCTTTGTTTCCCCTGATTCTTCTTGCTGACCTTCTCTCATCACCCTTTTCTCTCTTCTGTTCTCACTCCACATACAACATCCTAAAATACACTGCATTTCATTTCTTTCTTCCATTTACTTGTCTACAACCAAATTGACAAACTAAATACCTATTTCTTTACTACCCACAAGGGGCTAAACACAGAGAGGACAAACAAGGACAGACAAACGGATTAAGTTGATTATATCAACCCCAGTGCATAACTGGTATTTATTTAATTGACCCCGAAAGGATGAAAGGCAAAGTCGACCTCAGCAGAATTTGAACTCAGAACGTAGCGGCAGACGAAATACCTATTTCTTTACTACCCACAAGGGGCTAAACACAGAGAGGACAAACAAGGACAGACAAACGGATTAAGTTGATTATATCAACCCCAGTGCATAACTGGTATTTATTTAATTGACCCCGAAAGGATGAAAGGCAAAGTCGACCTCAGCAGAATTTGAACTCAGAACGTAGCGGCAGACGAAATACCTATTTCTTTACTACCCACAAGGGGTTAAACACAGAGAGGACAAACAAGGACAGACAAATGGATTAAGTCGATTATATCAACCTCAGTGCGTAACTGGTACTTATTTAATCAACCCCCCGAAAGGATGAAAGGCAAAGTCGACCTCGGCAGAATTTGAACTCAGAACGTAACGGCAGACGAAATACCTATTTCTTTATTACCCACAAGGGGCTAAACACAGAGAGGACAAACAAGGACAGACAAACGGATTAAGTTGATTATATCGACCCCAGTGCGTAACTGGTAATTATTTAATTGACCCCGAAAGGATGAAAGGCAAAGTCGACCTCGGCAGAATTTGAACTCAGAACGTAACGGCAGACGAAATACCGCTAGATATTTCGCCCGGCGTGCTAACATTTCTGCCAACTCGCCACCTTATGACAGCACCACCATCTCACCCTTCCTCCTTCAGACAAAGGGCAACTGTCCTTATCCCACCCGAAAGTTCTTCATGACAACTGAACTCTGGACTTACTAAACTTATCCTGAACTTTCCTTTACACTCTGAAACATCAACATCTATTTGCATTCAGAAAAATACCTGGTCTTATTATTAAAAATATTAAATAAAAGTAATGTAGTTTAAATGCTAATTAAAATATTGAGAATGATCAAAGGTGATTATTATTGAAATATCATTGAACAGTTCAGAAGACTGGATTATTTTAATGCAAAGCAATACACTATATGATGCTTTAAAATATAGTTTTATGGGTCAATTGTGCTTATACGACATAATTATAATGTAGCCGTTCAAATTATTGCTGATGGTTGTAGGTATTATAATATCAAATCCCACAATAGCAAATTAAACAGCATATACACAAAGAATGGTTAATGAATATATTTAAATTGCATTTGTGAAAAATAAAGAGAATGGAAATTAATAATCAGCGTCTTTCTCATTTATACATGTGTGTATAAACACATACAAATATGCATACATGAATATATATAGACACACACACATACATGGTGATATGTGTGCATGTATGTATACATACATGTAGGCTACATGTAATCGTAAAGGCGGTGAGCTGGCAGAAACGTTAGCACGTCGGGCGAAATGCTTAGTGGTATTTCGTCTGCTGTCACGTTGTGAGTTCAAATTCCGCCGAGGTCGACTTTGCCTTTCATCCTTTCGGGGTCGATAAATTAAGTACCAGTTACGCACTGGGGTCGATGTAATCGATTTAATCCCTTTGTCTGTCCTTGTTTGTTCCCTCTGTGTTTAGTCCCCTCGTGGGTAATAAAGAAATATATATGTCATCGTAAATTTGAAAATCAGATCTATACTGGCACGTGAAAAAGCATTCGAGCGAGGTTGCTGCCAGTGCCGCTGGACTGGCTCCTGTGCAGGTGGCATGTAAAAAATACCATTTGAGCATGGCCGTTGCTAGTACCACCTGACTGGCCCTCATGCCGGTGGTACATAAAAGCATCCACTACACTCTCGGAGTGGTTGGCGTTAGGAAGGGCATCCAGCTGTAGAAACTCTGCCAAATCAAGATTGGAGCCTGGTGCAGCCATCTGGTTCGCCAGCCCTCAGTCAAAATCATTCAACCCATGCTAGCATGGAAAACGAACGTTAAATGATGATGATGATGATGATGATATATATATATATATATATATATACACATATACATCCACAGAAATACACACCAATTATATGTCATGGATGTACAGTGGAGTCCTATGTTTTGCATTGCAAATTACTCCACATCACTCCCATATACCCATGTTCATCATCAACATCATCTGACATGCATTGTTCAATACTGACATAGTTTGAAAGACTGTAGAATCACAAGCACTCCTTGTATTTCACTCATGATCCCTTTTCCTATCATACTAACCACTTTCTAGCTAATCCTTAGTGTACCACTTCAATGGGTACCTTCTACTGTCAATTATTTTCTATTTTTACAGTGAGTATTGTCAAAAACATCTGGGATTAACTGCATGCAACCTTCTTTCCTTCACATACAAATCAATGTCATAACATAGAGGTCATGGACCTTATCAATCTGAAATGTCACTTGTAGCAACAATAAAAAAAAAAAATAAAAATAATAATGATATAAAAATCAAATGAAGCTACATAATTTAGTATAAACAAAAATACATACAAAAAAACCTAATATTTCATTAGTGTTTTCTTACTTAATGTGATTTTTCTTTCTGAATTTTATCTGAAACTGCTTCAATATGGGTTCATAAGTCATGGCTTTTATTTTAATAAAAGATTGCAAGCTTTGGTCAGATAACTTTGTATGATATTTTGATTGGATTAAATCCATTTGGAAAAAGTTTGAATGCACAAATAGGTTGATCCAAAAATCAATATAACACTGAATGACAATTTTGTAATATTTTTTCAATAATTATCTGAATTGAATTCCAAATATCAAATATCACTTTCTTTGGCTTCAAATTCGTTTGAATTCTGGTCCATTTATAAATTTCTGCAAATCTGGCCTTTAGTAGTAGATTGATTTGAGTTCTTTGAATATGTATAAAACAATCTTCATGATCACAATTTCTTATCAGTTATATCAGCTATGTCCATCGAAGGTCAGACTGACTGATCTTCAGAAATACTGATAGATTTATCTGTATCTATAAAAGGAATGATGCATGTGTGTGTGTGTGTGTGTGTGTGTGTGTGTACGTGATTGTAATTTACGCACGTCCACAAATTAGCACGCATGGCGCTCCAATTTTAGGAGGACATTCGTCAACATCCTACTTGGGTTTTGTCAACTTATTTTTTTCCTGAGGCACCCGCGGATAGCAGTAAAAATCTATTTTCTGCCACAGCTTTTACCAATTGTGAAGGTTGCTAACATGAGTTAAGTCCCTTCTAGCCATAGCCAACCAAAAATGTGTGTGAGGGAGAGAGAGAGAGAAGTTGTGTGTTGATGTATGTGTGTGTGTGTGTGTGTGTGTGAGGGAGAGAGTGTGTTTCACAGCGTATGCATGCAAAAAACATATGCAATATATATAAACCAATTTCAACGGATTTCGCCCAAATTTGACGACGATATTACTTAGTTTGGTTTGAAATAAAACTTGATTAGCTTAATAATCGTAACTTAATCCTGGGCAAGGCTGGATTATACTGCTAGTTTCTGATATTTCAGTGACAATGGGTGTTATAGGGAACACTAAAGTTACTATTTTGCTATGAAAATCTTTAAACCATTTATTCAATTCATATTGCAAGCTTATGATGGCTTTCTGTAAATAGCTTTTATTGACATTATTTTTTTATTCTTCAATGTTTCCAAGTGGGGTGCAATAAGCTGGTTTACAATTTTCAGCGTCCTTTGCAAACAATTTGTCCTCAAATGTTAAAATCTTTTCAAACAACTGAAGGTTTTTGCTAAGCAAGTTTAAAGCAATTAAATGCAACTTTTACAAATAATCAGGGTCTTCCAAGTCCAGGATAGCTATTATCATTTTTACTAAGAGTTTGTAAAAACTGCAGTGTGGAAGGTGTTTATAAGCCATTTAAGAAACACACAAAAACCGTTAGATTCACTTCAACATTTAAATTTAATTTGTCAAAATATTTTCGTCGCTTTGAGACCGCGACCTGTTTACTGACAAAATTCCGTGCTGCATCTTGTCCCAGCACACGATCTTAGATCAGGTCACTTGCTATGCAAGTACATCTCTGTAATTTATAAAAATTGTTTTACATATTCTATGCAGGATGTAAATCTTTACAAAACATTACCTCTTAAAAGTCACAAGACATTGCTATGTAGCAATAAATTTCAATAAGTACAACCAACATGCAGTAATGCCTAGAACTGCTTGTGGTTTACATTTCTTGCCATTATATTTGTAAGAATTTTGACAATGGGATTCATAATTTTCATACATTTGAGAGAGAAAGGGTGAATGATACAATGAAAATAAAGCAAATTTTGATCAACTGAATTCATCAGTAGAGTCAAATCTTTTCTTAATCCTTTCAGGTTCATGCTCTCCATCTATTCCTACTGATAGTAAATTTTCAGTGCTTATTTCCTTCTTTTTCAAATAATTCAAACCAACCTGACAAATATTTTCATCTTCTGTTTGTTCTTGAAGTGATATTATTTCAATCCATTCTGCCTTTAGAATTAACTCTTAAAAGTTCTGTAATGCCTTATCTGTATAAACCTATCAATCCTGTTACAAACTCATGATTAGTTTTTAAAATGCAGTTAGCCTATATAGCAAGAATTTGGATGAAATTGCTGACATATATAATGATTGTAAGTGTACCTTGTGAACGTGGTTCTTAACTGTTGATGATTTTTTACCTGCCATCACATCACTTCACTTACAAGGTAGGTTGAAAAGGGTAAATTGATAACACATAGGTTTCTCCATATATATCAATTCTTAGGCATCAATTTCCTGTCTCAGAACTGAATTTGTGCTCTTCCTAGTCTCTGTAACTTGCAAACTGCATAAATTCCATTAGGAAAACATTCCAAGATATGCCTTCTGCTCTTCCATTCAAACGTTTTCTAAGACCCCAAAAATTAATGCTTTTTACTCGTTTTACAATAATTATACTCTCTCATAAATCCACCAAAACGCAATAATCCTGCATTAAAAATACATCAGTAAATCAATGTTTTCTTTTTCTTAATCTTTACCATTAATAAATGGTAAGAAACTAATCATTAATTAACATCACTAAATTGTAACTCACTGCTTGTAATATTAACTGCCATTATACCATTAATGAAATGAAGAAAAATCCAGAGAAATTCATGTATATGTATATTAATATATGTATGTGTGTATGTGTATATATATATATATATATATATATATATATTTATATTATATTGAGGGTACTACTATTCGTAGATACCAACACGCTAAGAGGGACCAATGCGGTCAAAACTACTAAAAATAAACAAAATTTATTTATTTATATATACGTATATACATACATATACATACACACACACATATATATACACACACATATATATACACACATATATACACACACACACACATATATATACACACATATATACACACACACACACATATATATATGTATATACATATATACATACACACACATATATATGTATATATATGTATATTCATTTTTATTACAATATGACATTAAATACTATGAATATAACATAACATGATATTATATAACATAAATAATTATAAAAACCATAAAAGGTTTCGACTTATATATATTTTTTCTGATATACTTAATCACAGTTCCATTGTATATAAAGTTACTTCAGGTTCAAGAGTTTTGTGTATTGGAACTTATCAAATGTATGAATCTCTTGGTCCTTGAGTCACTCTGTTAATTCTGCTAAATATTAATAAAAATATTCTACTTGTGAAGACCTGTTGAGGCAAGTGAAACTCAGAATCAGAATCGAAATTGATCAATGGAAATTGCAGCTGAGTTACCAGTGCTGGTGGCACGTAAGAGAACCATCTGAATGTGGCCATTGCCAGCGCCGCCCCGACTGGCCTCGTGCCGATGGCACGTAAAAAGCACCATCCGTTCGTGGCCATTGCCAGCCTCGCCTGGCCCCCGTGCCGGTGGCACATAAAAAGCACCATCCGATCATGGCCGTTTGCCAGACTCGTCTGGCACCTGTGCCTGTGGCACGTAAAAAGCACCCACTACACTCTTGGAGTGGTTGGTGTTAGGAAGGGCATCCAGCCGTAGAAACATTGCCAGATCAAACTGGACCTGGTGCAGCCTTCTGGCTTCCCAGACCCCAGTTGAACCATCCAACCCATGCTAGCATGGAAAGCGGACGCTAAACGGTGAGGATGAGGATCGGTGGTACATAAAAAGCACCATTCGAGCGTAATCATTATCTGCATGCCTTATTGTGCTGGAGGCACATGAAAAAACATTTGAGCAAGGTTGTTGCCAGTGCCGCTGGACTGGCTCCTGTGCAGGTGGCATGTAAAAAACACCATTTGAGCATGGCCGTTGCCAATCCCGCCTGACTGGCCCTCGTGCCAGTGGCACATAAAAGCACCCACTACACTCTCGGAGTGGTTGGCATTAGGAAGGGCATCCAGCTGTAGAAACTCTGCCAGATCAGATTGGAGCCTGGTGCAGCCATCTGGTTTGCCAGACCTCAGTAAAATCGTCCAAACCATGCTAGCATGGAAAGCGGACGTTAAACAATGATGATGATGATGATGATGTATGTATGTGTAAATGTAGACAGACAGACTGATAAACAATAGTTTCATCTCAAGAATAATTCTATAGGTCTGAAAATATAACAAATCTAAAATTAAAAAAATTTTTAATTAAAAATCAAAAAATTAAAAATTAAAAATTTAAAAATTTAAAAAATTAAAAATTTAAAAAAATAATAAAATGTTTTAAAATGTGATGAGATAGCTAATCGTTAAAGTCTTCAATGAAACTGTACTGCAAATGAAACCAATCCATGCTTGGTTGTTAGATAACCAATGGAGAACTCATCTTTATAGATATCTTAATTGAAATTAATTAAGACTCAATTAGCACATGGTAGTCTGCCAGGCAATAAATTCACTCCTGAAAAGGATTTATTTATTTATTTCTTCTTCTTCTTCTTCTTCTTCTTCGTCATCGTAGTTATTGTCGTCATTGTCGTCATCGTAGTTGTCATTATTGCCGCCGCTGCCTTGTAGTAGGACTGAACCTGAGAATACTTGGTTGCCTGTATCATTTTTTTAAAAATATAAAAAACTGGATGAAGGAAACAAGAGACATCTACTGATATGGATATAATGAATATGAGTTGGTGATGTCATCTGATTTAGTTATTTAGGAATGAAGCAATAAATATAATTACCAATAATGAGAATGAAGATGTTTAATTATAAAGACCATTAACTGACATGAGAAATATAATACTGATGCCAGTATGGGTGTCCAGTTGGATATTTTGCTGTTCTGTTACTGCTTTATTGATGGCATGAAGTTTATTCAAACAAAAGTGATAGGAACCAATAAGGACAATCCTACACTCTCATACAATCTGCTGGAAATAGCAACCAAATCTCAATCACATCATACACTACCATTTATAAAACTGGAAGAACATAATGGATAATGTTGTCCTAGATACACTAGGTTTGAAAAAGTAGACGAATAGGTCTTAGATCTTAAGTCACTTAGTTGAGAACTAAGCCGCAACTAGGCAACAACATTCTGAAAGAATATATCTCAACATATGTTGGAAACTTAACTTGAAAAGTGATGTGACATATTTGTAAAACTTTATTAGCTTAAATTTGTTTTCACCGGCACAGAAGCCAGTCAAGCCAAGCTAGCTTCTGTGCTAGTGGCACATGACCTGCTGTGTTTCAGGAAACCTATTGAGTCAAGTACATCAACATCAAGATAAATATCAAATGGAAATTGTAGTTGTGATACCTGTGCCGGTGGCACATTAAAAGCACCATCCGAATGTGGACAATGCCAGCGCCGCCTTGACTGGCACCTGTGCCAGTGGCACGTAAAAAGCACCAACCGATCATGGTTGGCGTTAGGAAGGGCATCCAGCTGTAGAAATACTGCCAGATCAGACTGGAGCCTGGTGCAGCCTCCTGGCTTCCCAGACCCCGGTCAAACCGTCCAACCCATGCTAGCATGGAAAACGGACGTTAAACGATGATGAAATGGTTTGTACATATTTTCACATGTATTTTATTTGATTTTTCACTTCAGTATTAGTATTATAAAATTTGTATGGTTTTAAATATATTCACTGAGACTGATGTAAAGTCAGATAATTCAACTGAAGTTATGGGTTTTTATTTCCATGCCTGTAATTATTATCTGGTGATATCAAATGCCTTGTCTTAGATCAAGAATAAGCAAAACACTTGGACTTTTCATCATCATCATCATCATCATCATTTAACGTCCGCTTTCCATGCTAGCATGGGTTGGACGGTTCAACTGGGGTCTGGGGAGCCCGAAGGCTGCACCAGGCCAGTCAGATCTGGCAGTGTTTCTACAGCTGGATGCCCTTCCTAACGCCAACCACTCCAAGAGTGTAGTGGGTGATTTTATGTGCCACCGACACAGGTGCCAGACGAGGCTGGCGAACGGCCACGCTCGGATGGTGTTTTTTATGTGCCACCGACACAGGTGCCAGACGAGGCTGGCGAACGGCCACGCTCGGATGGTGTTTTTATGTGCCACCGACACAGGTGCCAGACAAGGCTAGCAGACGACCACGCTCGGATGGTGTTTTTTATGTGCCACCGACACAGGAGCCAGATGAGGCTGGCGATCGGCCACGATCGGATGGTGATTGTTACGTGCCCACAGCATGGAGGCCAGTCGGTGCGGTACTGGCTACAGCCACGTTCGGATGGTTTTCTTGTGTGCCACCGGCACTGGTACCACAAAGATACAAATTCCATTGATGTTCATCTATTTTGATTTTGTTTGATTTTTTGATTTTGATTTTGAATATATATAATTCATTATCAATCTATTTATTTGATTTCATTTAAAAAATTTTTTTTATTTCTTCTAGTTTCAGCTCATTTGGTGTTGCTATATAATTTTACTTCACGAATGCTTTTTAGTAATTGATATTTGGTGCATGAGAGAGTTTGATGCAGCTGCCCCCATCTGCACCTCCTGCCGCGAAGTTGGTTCATCTGGGACACCTGACAGGAAGAGGTCCAGCTTTATTTTGAAAACACCTACATCCACCCCATGCAGGTCTCTCAGGTCCTTCAGGAGGATATTGAAGATCTGTGATCCTCTGAAGCCCAGGCTGTTGCTGTATCTTGTCCTACATCTTGATGGCAAATTTGAGTCCTTGGTACTATGCAGTGGCGCCCAGTTCTAGTATTTGTGTAACTCTCGATGCCAAAGTTTGGGACAAGTCCTTCCAGGATCTTCCAGATGAATATTATGGTATATCTTTCTCACCTATGCTCTAAGGAATAGAGTCTTAATCTCTTGAATCTTTCCCAATAGCTTATATGCTGCATAGAGGCTATCTTCTTCGTGTAGCTTCATTGTATTGCCTCATGTTCTGAGATTAATTTGACACTGGTTGGTGACCATAGCTGAGAGCATAATTTAACTAGTGATAATATAGATCAACATCAATAAAAAGTTTTATAAACATTTGGCGATAATCTTTTTAGAAATTCATAAGAATGCAATTGTAAGAGTAGCAGTTTTTCTTATAAAATCTATTTTGTAGTAATTTGTTTTAAAATTAACAAAACATAAACTAATCTATAATGATATTTATTGTGATTTCCTAAATTCTTCAAATCAATTGAAAGTGAAATAACATGTTAAGCCCCTAGAGCTGAAAAGTGATAAGAATACATGATGATGGGGCTATTCACCAAGGTTGAATAACCAAACAGACAAGGAAAAGAAAATTGTTTTTAGCAAAAAGGATGCTAGGAATCATACTGATGGTGGTGGTGGTGGTGGTGGTAATGATGAAGATGATGAGGAGGATAATAACGATAGCAGTGTCACAGAGGAGATAAGGCTCAGTTTGAGATGGGGGTCACTAAATATGATATTTTTTCACCTTATTACTTTTATTTCACCAATCACCAAAGTTATCTCAAAGAAGCATTTTTGAACCATGAAAGAAATACAGAACCTAAATTAATTAAATATTTTTCAAGAAGTAATTGGATCTGGGTGATAATTACAAAAGAAATTGAAAAGCCATGTTGTAAATAGTAATAGCAAAATCAAACTTAATTTATAACACTTTTTGCATTGTTCCTTCACTTTCAATTAACTCAAAGAATTTAGGAAATTGCAATAAATATTGTTACAAAATAGTTTGTTCTTTTGTTAATTTTAAAACAAATTACTATAAAATAGATTTTATAAAATCTACGCTTCTTATATGTGCACTTTTATAACTTTCTGAACAGATTATCACTAAATATTTACAATCCTTTTCATCGAACATTGTTCGGATATCATGAGTTAAATTAAATTATCCGTTTATTCGGCAATATACTTCGCTTAATAGCTTTAGAATAGATAAAACAGCAGCCACTAAATTCCAAGAAATTAGCATCCTTATCCTATTGTTGGGTTTCCCTTCTTTCTTTTCAGCTTTGATGTTATTAATCCAATTGTAATTATTTTTTTTATACACAATACAAACGTATTTTTCATTCTATGAAACAAAATTCATATTATCTTAATTCATTTTTCATTTCCTTCTCATTAATCTTTCATTTTGTTCTCTTGTTATTATTTAATGTATTCTGGCTGTAATATAGGGAAAGAAGGTCTTCTTTTCATTATTGTTTCTCCTGCCAAAATTTCATTACGTCTATCGAATTCAATCTAAATTCATATTTCAAACAAATTGTAACCTTAGGGTCTCAGTAGTGGGGAAGAATTCGACACTTTCGTCAAAAAATTAAGACTCATGTTTAGGTAGCCTATTCACCATTTAATACAAATACGTAAAAAGGCACATAAAAAACCCCATCCGATCGTGGCCCTTTGCCAGCCCCGTCTGGCACCTGTGCTGGTGGCACGTAAAAAGCACCCACTACACTCACGGGGTGGTTGGTGTTAGGAAGGGCATCCAGCTGTAGAAACATTGCCAGATCAGACTGGGCCTCGTGCAGCCTTCTGGCTTCTCAGACCCCAGTTGAACTGTCCAACCCATGCTAGCATGGAAAGCGGATGTTAAACGATGATGATGATGATGATGACTCATACCTAAAGAACAGCATCATATCATCATCATTATTATTACTTTTACATTCACTTCCCATGCAGGTATGGGTCGGATGGGTTGTCATTATGTTAATCAGTATCATCTCTTGTGAAAGTATCATCTCTTCTTGTGAAAGGTAGGAGAGTCCAGTTTGCTGGACATTGTTGTAGAGCTGAAAACGAGGTAATTTCTACTCTTCTCCTCTGGAAGCCATCTACTCGCGATACCAGAGGGCGCACACTCTCCTACCCTGATGTAATCTCCAGGGATACAGGCATCCAGCAACAGGACTTCCGTAATGCTATGATGGACCGTGAAGTCTGGCGTAGCATAGTAAATTCCATTGTCTCGACCGCAGTCGAACAATGATGATGATGATGATGTTAATCAGTTCTTAATTCAGAGTTACAACTCTCCTGGAAACTACATATACATATTACTTTCATCTCTCTCCCTCCCTCTCTCATATTTATGCAGGTATGTATGAATCTATGTATGTGTGTGTGTGTGTAGAAATATAAATCTCTGGAGATGTTTATAAAACATACCAATGAAATATTGTATAGATACAAAATTAAAATGATTTACTGGTAATAAAATAACGTTCTGGGCATCAAATCCTGAGTACTCCTAGAGGAGCATACAATGACAATAAAACCATGGAAAAAAAAAATCTAAAATTTTGAGAAGGTTAAAAAATAAATTACAAAAATGTTAATTATATCAAATGAGTTATGAGTTAATTATATTAAATGAGTTTACAAACAGATCCAAAATATATTACAAATAGATCCTAAAGATGTCACAACTCAGGCAAAAAGAAGAAAAACAATTATAATAATAATATAATAATATAGGCGCAGGAGTGGCTGTGTGGTAAGTAGCTTGCTAACCAACCACATGGTTCCGGGTTCAGTCCCACTGCGTGGCATCTTGGGCAAGTGTCTTTTGCTATAGCCCCGGGCCGACCAATGCCTTGTGAGTGGATTTGGTAGACAGAAACTGAAAGAAGCCTGTCATATATATGTATATGTATATATGTATGTGTGTGTGTTTGTTTGTCCCCCTAGCATTGCTTGACAACCGATGCTGGTGTGTTTACGTCCCCGTCACTTAGCGGTTCGGCAAAAGAGACCGATAGAATAAGTACTGGGCTTACAAAGAATAAGTCCCGGGGTCGATTTGCTCGACTAAAGGCGGTGCTCCAGCATGACCGCAGTCAAATGACTGAAACAAGTAAAAGAGTTCAAAAAAAGAGAAAAGAATAAAATAAATAATAAAACTCAGTTGTGCAGGTCTGAATGCAATATGTGATACTATCCAGATGGTTATATGCTGAACAATCCATGGTTGGAGTGGCTAGATTCCAAGTTATTAATAAACAACACAACAGCCATCTTCCCCTTCAACTCAGATTCTGCTTTTAAGTTTCCATCATCTTCGTAGAAGATCACTTGAGTGAATTTAGTAGTAAAATATGGATAATGAGTTCTTTTTATGGTACAAGGCTGGAGGAAGGTGGTGGGGTTATTATTATTATTATTATTACTATCATTATTATTATTATTATTACAATCATTATTATTATTATTATTATTATTATTATTGGTTGAATTTATTCTGCTGTATATTAACTAGCTGTACTATAAGGCAGTTGGAAGGTCACAGGGAACCCGGAAATATATAACTGCTTTTGAAATTGTATTTTGTTTGAAATATTTGATTCTTGAGATGGTATAAGTAACACTGAACGCGTAGTCTTATGAATGCTCTATTTCTAGTTGCATTCTTGTCACCTCTTCTGCCATGAATGCTCTCAATTACTTTTATGCTTTACACCAGGAAGTAAACAATCTTATCTATGGAATCTTTACTTGTTTTAAGTCATTTGACTGCGGCCATGCTGGAGCACCGCCTTTAGTCGAGCAAATCAACCCCGGGACTTATTCTTTGTAAGCCCAGTACTTATTCTATCGGTCTCTTTTGCCGAACCGCTAAGTGACGGGGACGTAAACACACCAGCATCGGTTGTCAAGCAATGCTAGGGGACAAACACAGACACAATCACACACATATATATATATATACATATATACGACAGGCTTCTTTCAGTTTCCGTCTACCAAGTCCACTCACAAGGCATTGGTCGGCCCGGGGCTATAGCAGAAGACACTTGCCCAAGATGCCACGCAGTGGGACTGAACCCGCAACTATGTGGTTGGTTAGCAAGCTACTTACCACACAGCCACTCCTGCGCCTATGATATCAAAGAATTATATATTTGTTTTGCAAGATTTCTGATGGGAAATCGTGTGTTGAAACAGATATTGTTGTATTTAGGAATGGTCATTTTGCCAGTTTAGCCAATAAAAACACACACACTGTATTTTGGTGTTACTTTGCTTCAGTGTTATTTATTTTTTACATTAATCTTAATCTTATTTAAATAAGATTTTAAATCATTGATACAGAAGACAGAGTGTAACTAGAAGCTTCATTGCTTTATTTAGCACAACAATTGTTTCAGCTTCCTTCTGCACTGCTCCATAGGAGGTGTGGGATGATGTGATGACATCAGATGCAACACACAGTGTAGGGAGCCTCATCAGGAGACATAACATGCTTCAAAAGTTATAAGATTTACATTTCATTTTGCTCCAATTTAAATGCTAATGGTGTGTTGCTAGAAGCTCAGACATTGGTGAAGTGAAGAAAGTTGTGGTCTGGAAGCTGATGATGAAAAATGAAAATCATACAAAGAAGCTAATGTAAAAAGTGGTGGGGTTGTTTATACATGTGGTCAAGAAGTGGTTGATAACAAGTGAAAAATAGACACAGAATCAAATGTAAGTGGTGCTTGAGGGTTGGGTGGGCTGTGTTTATGGTATTAGATTGAAACCTCCTAAAGCATGTGGCTGGCTATGGCAGTCAAGTGTAACTGCATGGTCAAGAATTTGATGGCTGCTTACACCAATACACACACACACGGACATATGACATGTATGTACACATGTGTGTGCACATGTATACACACAAACACACAAACACGTACTCACTCACCTCCACCCCACCTCTCCACCCCCATATATATATATATATATATATATATATATATATGTCTTGAATGACCACTAGCTCCATTTATTTCTGTGTTCCGTCCTGTCGAAGAGCGTAGGCTCGAAACGTAAAAGACTTTCTCACCTTCCTGAGCATTAAATTAATACACCTATTTTTTGTTTATACTCCTGTCTTTGACTTCCGTTTTTCTGTAAATTTCAGCTTGATTTAGTATTTCTAAATTGAATTTTTTCCTATAAGTTTGGAATAATATTCCCTCATATTATTATTATTATTATTATTATAGATATACATATGTGCTCGTATGTATATATATATATACATACGAGCACACATCACTTATCCTAACATTTTAATGTCTCCTTTCTAAACCTCAATTCTCAATTTTAAATTTAAATCTTTTATTCATTTATTTATTTCAGTCAGTTGACTGTCTAGGATTTGAGTCAAACAAATCAACCTCAGGACTTATTTTTTGTAAGCCTGGTACTTATTCTATCAGTCTCTTTTGCTGTACTGCTAAGTTACAGGGACAGAAACACACCAGCATCAGTTGTCAAGCAATGGTGGGAGGGGACAAACACAAGGATAAGCATCCAGATAAGTGAACAGGGAATTATTCATTGGAAGAATTTGCAGTATGACTGACAACTAATAGTAGTCTTAGATGTTTAATACAAATATACGACGGGCTTCTTTCAGTTTCCATCTTGGTCAGCTCAAGGCTATAGTAGAAAACACTTGTCCAAGGTGCTACACAGTGGGACTGAACCCGGAATCATGTTGTTGGTAAGCAAGCTACTTACCACACAGCCATTCCTGTGCCTACAGTAAAAAACTCATATTAGCACTATCCATTAGTGTCATTTCACTACTCTAACGTAAATAATTTAAGATAAATATAAATAAATAAAGTCCAAGACATCTAATGATAGTCTGAATCACCAAAAAGCAACTTTTAACATTTGTAGAACGAAATATGTTTGTGTGCTATGAGAAGATGTGGTATTTCAAGCTGCACTCATCTCATTTCTCTGGTGGTTGCTTATAAACACAAACCACAATGTTTTCTCATGACCTGTCATAAAACATCGCTCTTCCATCTCCTGCCATAAGGAGAGGTAATGGCTAATGCGAACCATCATTTCACAATACATAAATCACTTCTGTTGTATGGAAATATCGCCTCTTCTTATCACACATGAACCATCACCTCATCTTATCATACATGATCCATTAATTCTTTTGGTTCAAAAACTATCACCTGCCCTCATATCACATTACATAAACTTCTCTTCATAGCGCATAAACCTTCGCCTTTCCTTGTGGTAGATAAACCTTCACTTCTCACGTTACATAAACCATTACTTCCCCTCCTGGTATCTAAGCCATCACTTCCTCTCATGCTACAAAAACCACTGCCTTTCTTTATGGTCCATAAACTCTCCTCATGTTACGTAAACTTATATAATTTTAATGGTTTCTTACACTGACACAAACAACAAACTTGAAAGGAAGAGAATACTTCATTAATTGGTTCTTTGCTTATCTGACAATTATTTTATCAATCTCAATATAATGCTTATTTCATCAAACCCAAAATGCTAAGTGACAAAGGTGATCTTGACAATAATCAGCTTCTCATTGCCAGTGGATAAAAGTGTTGCTTTTTACATAATGTAGGTAATAATAAGGTTCAGAATTATTATTGATAATTAGTAATGTAGGGGTAGAAAAGTTGAATGTGGACTCATCCTTTAATTTGGAGGATTCCAAAAAAGATTTCTAATGTTGATTCTTCATTTTTTGCTGGGAGTTCACAGGCGTAAATTTGCAAAGAGTGTGATCATTGCCAGTGCTGTCAGACTGGCTCCCATGCAGGTAGCACGTAAAAACACCTTTTGAGCGTGGTCGTTGCTAGAAATGCCCAACTGGCCCTCATGCTGGTGGCACATAAAAAGCACCCACTACACTCTTGGAGTGGTTGGTGTTAAGAAGGACATCCAGCTGTAGAAACTTTGCTAGATCAGATTTTGAGCCTGGTGCAGCCTCTGGCTCACCAGTCTTCAGTTAAACCGTCCAACCCATGCCAGCATGGAAAGCGGATGTTAAACGATGATAATGATGATGATGAAGAGGAGGTGATTGTTTATGTAACACCAATAGAGTCGATGGTTTATCTACCATAAGAGGAGGTGGCGGTTTATATAACATCAAGAGAGTTAATGGTTTATTTACCATGACTACAGGTAAATTCACTGCCATCAATTCACCATGAAGAATGTTCACTATAAGAAATGTCACTGTGAGGAAAGTTTACCAAGAAAATATATCCATAGAATCTCACCATTTATCGTTAAAAACTATTTTACTGAAAAAAAAAAAAAAATTAGTAAATTAACGATGGTGAACTTTCTCTGAGGTGAATTGATGACGGTGAACTTACCAAACATGATCTACCCTAAGAGGAGGTGATGGCTTATGTATCATCAGGAAAATTGATGGCTTCTCTACCATCAGGGAAGATGACAGTTTATGTAAAAGAGTGACAGAATTATCATTTTTGGTTTCAGAAAGAGCAATGAACACTTTAACATCAGACATTTTACTTCAAGAAATTTGTAGCAAATTTAACTTTTAGAAAAAATATAACATTATCAAATTTAAAGCAAGAAAAATATAAGTAAAAAAAAAAAAATCAATAAATTTACATGTTTTGTCAAAATTTTGTTCATGCTAATAATTTCAAAATTATATTTTTTTAAAAGAATGTTGTTTTCCCATCGGTTAATAACCTTATGGAATGCAAGAATCACACAAAAAGATACTACGTTATAAATTCGTATTTTTTCAAATACAAATTTACCACCTTGAGATGCAAAAGAGATAAAAATTCAAAGATCAAACATTTGACATTTCTTTCATTCTTTAAAAAGAGTTCTAAACTTACAGTCTGGATTATCCAAGATACACTAATACTAAACAATATTAGATGATAACTTATATTGATCCAGAGTATATCATGAGAAAAAGAAATTAATAAAGCTGTATATATATAGTTGTGTGTGTGTGTTAAAGACTAGATAATCGCAATTAATCCTAAAACGTATAAGGTTCATTGTAGGCGCAGGAGTGGCTGTGTGGTAACTAGCTTGCTTACCAACCACATGGTTCCGGGTTCAGTCCCACTGCGTGGCACCTTGGGCAAGTGTCTTCTGCTATACCCTCAGGCCAACCAAAGCCTTTTGAGTGGATTTGGAAGATGGAAACTGAAAGAAGCCCGTCGTATATATGTATATATATATTGATTTTGATTTTTGATTTTTCCAGTTTCAGCTTATGAGCTGTGGCCATGCTGGGGCACCGCCATATATATATATATATATATATATATATATATGTATGTGTGTGTATATGTTTGTGTCTGTGTTTGTCCCCTCCCAACATCGCTTGACAACCGATAGAATAAGTACTAGGCTAACAAAGAATAAGTCCTAGGGTCAATTTGTTCGACTAAAGGTGGTGCTCCAGCATGGCCACAGTAAAAAAAAAGTACAGTTAAATTTTAAAATACATTCAATACAATTTTTCATTTGTGTTATGTGCCTGTTTTCCATATAATTATATTTGTCTTAACAGATAAAGATCTACAGATATTACTCAATATTAAAATGTTACTAAATCAAATAAAAAGATATCAGAAAAATACTAAAGAATTTGAATTTAGACACGCAAAGAGGTTGTTGAACTAACATAGGAAATGTCACAAATGAAATCGTGCAAAGCTTTTAACTTTCATCGAATTCTTGCAGAGCTTAACTTTTAGTAGGGAATTTCCATTTAAAAGGAATATATATGTGAAGAACAGATAATGTATGCATTGCATTGAAAACTAGTGCCAAATCATTGACAAAATCTCTTCTTCCTTTGCTTTTTTTTTTCTTATTTGTCTGTAATTCCTATCTCGCTAATGGTATCCTGTAGTATCACTATAGTATAATGATATATACATTTATTTCACTTTCAATACATACAGAGATCTTATCGTTTAGCCCTTACAAACTCATTCATAAATATTAGCCAGCCATAAAGAAGATTACATTATTCTGTACATTATAAAGCAAAATTTTTTTCTAATTTTATAAGGATTAATCAAGGCTAATCTGCTTTCATAATTGCTGTCAGAATTAGAGCATGAAGTCAAGTTGTGGCTTAACTTACAATCAAAGCTGATCAGGGAGACATAACCGAAGGCATTCCTGTTATGTCTATCCCATCTTTATTCTGGATTCAGTGTTTCTAACTCTATATTATCTAACGAGTCATTGTGCTTTCATCTGTTACAAAATGGCAATATGATTTGTGAGAGGTTTGGAATCTTTTCGGTTTGAACGGCAGTTTTTTCTAGCAGTGTCATATGAAATTGTCACCCATAATTATAACCCTAGAATCGATCTATTGCATTTCAATCTCTTTTAGGGTTAGGGTTAGTTAGGGTTAGGAGTGAGGGAAGGGCATCTTTTTTTCTTCACAAATGTAAATAGGAGTAGCTGTGTGGTAAGTAGCTTGTTTACCAACCACATGGTTCTGGGTTCAGTCCCACTGCGTGGCACCTTGGGCAAGTGTCTTCTACTATAGCCTCGGGCCGACCAAAGCCTTGTGAGTGGATCTGGTAAATGTAAACTGAAAGAAGCCCATCGTATATATGTATATATATATATATATATGTATGTATGTGTTTGTGTGTCTGTGTTTGTCACCCCAACATCACTTGACAACCGAAGCTGGTGTGTTTATGTCCCTGTCACTTAGTGGTTCAGCAAAAGAGACTGATAGAATAAGTATTGGGCTTAGAAAGAATAAGTCCTGGGGTCAAATTGCTCAATTAAAGGCAGTGCTCCAGCATGGTCGCATTCAAATGGCTGAAACAAGTAAAAGAATAAATAGAGAGAGTAAACCCAATCTATTTCTTAAACGAGGGACATATTCATACGGCACAGAATGTTGTTTACCTCAATAAACGTCACTGATTGGTTGAAATTGCAGAAATTGAAGAAAAAAAAAACAACAAATATCTTACAAACTATAGAATTTTCTCAATAAAGCCAAGAGAAAATGATGTTTTATAAACCCATTCTACCAGTATACGAAGTTTAAAATTTTTTAGTTACCTAGAAATTATGCTAAAAACTGCCGTTCAAACCGAAAAGATCTGAGATTTGCTTATTGTTTTCAGGAGACTAATTGACTATTCAGATGGCCTCTCACTGGCTAGCATGAATCTAGTCTTTCAGATATCAGTTTTGAATTAATAACTGAGAAGGATAGCGTATATAGCTATAAAAGTAAAATTCTCCATTCTTAGCAGAATGAGTTTAGGTACGAAGTGAGCAGATGTTTTAACAGGATATTTATAATTCTTACATTTAAATTGCTTCAGAAAGTTACAGTCAACTATTAAATCCTTTAAAATGTTTTAGCTCGAAGGCCACAGCCATGCTGGTGCACCACTGCTGAATGAGCTACACTAATATGTGAATCCACCTCTGATACGTGGCACTTTGTCAACAAGGGAGTTCGATGCCGCTGCCCGCATCTGTGTCTCCTGTCGTGAGGTAGGTTCATCTGGGACCCCCGACAAGAAGAGATCCAGTTTAATTTTAAAGAAACCCACATCCACACCATGCAAGTCTCTCAGGCATTTAGGGAGGATGTTAAAGAGCTGTGATCCTTTGAAACCCAAGCTGTGGTCCTGTATTTTGATGGTGATGTTGGAATCTTTGGCACCATGTAGTGGCGCCCTATTCTGCGGTTGGGGTAATTTTGAATGCCAAAGTTTGGGACAAGACTCTCCTATATCCCAAGCACATCTTTCAAATTTAAAACTGAATTTTAAAAATTCTTTCTTTTCTAAAAAAGAGAAGAAAAAAAACCAAGCGTTAGAAAGAGAGAGAGAATGGGTGGGGGAGAAAAAGGGAAGCAACAAAGCTTATAACCATTTTTTAAATGTAAACTGATACTAATGGAACAAATTTGATATCATTAATATTCAGTTGTTTAGTCCTAGGTTGACCAGATCAATCAAATGTATGGTAACTCACCATTTAAGAGACCGATCTGTCATTGTGTGTAAGTTAAGAAGAAACAGATATTTATAAAGAAGCTTAAATATATGGAGTAACTTTACATTAAGGAGTGGAACATACAATTTTCTGTATGTCAGACTACTTCAAGGTCCCAGCAGACAAAATGAAAAGGCGTTGCCCTGGAGGATGGCAAAGAAGATGCACTGGAACAGTCACTTTGATTCACAGGACTTGCACTTGCAGACAGTCATCTTCACTCTGATAGCAGTGAGCAGAGATATGGTCTGGGTGTCAAGAACACCAGAATTCTCCACTGCCACAGGCTCGACCATGAACCAGTCAGAGAGTGACTGATACCTTGACAGTTTGCTTTTCTCAGCCTGAGGAACAGAAGACTGTGGGCTGGTAACACACACACTTCATTTCATATTTAGTGCTTTACACTCAAAATGGATGAAACTTGTGGAGAAAGGGGAAGGATGAAGTAAAAAGAAAAAGACCACCTTTGGTCATGAATGACCATGGGATTGCACTTAGAAACATGAAGAGAAAAGAAAATTTGATCCAATAGCTTTCTTTTACAAGCCTCGCAAGTATTCCAGATGTGTTCCTTCTAATTGAAGCTATTCAGTCCTATTTTCATATTATCATAACTTACTGAATAACCAATGATAATAAACGATCGCTTTACACAGTCTTTTGTCTTGCAATAAATAGACTCCATTCAAAAAAGTTTATATGACAGCCTATACAAACCAAGAGGTCTTTAATCATAAAAATGCTAACTTGTTTCTCAGCATGAACAACTTTATAGCAATTTTTTTTTTTTTTTTGTATTTTGGTATTGAAAAAATTTTGTTGTGCAGCGAGAAAATATTTTATGTTTTGTATACAGAATTATGTTAATTATGTGGCTCATGAACATAAAGTCAGTTTTTAATCTTCTAAAAGTCTTATAGTTATTTGCTATTAGAGAGAGAGAGAGAAGCTTTTTTAGTACCAGCAATGAAAAAGACCAACACTAAAAATGTATATAAAAGCAAAAAAAAAAAAAACTTGCTGTATCAAAAGTAAGCAAAGAATCAACAATTTCACTGCAAAAATATTCCAGTGTCTTGGAAAAAAAAAAAAAAAAAAAGAAAAAAAGGAAGAAAACAATGGTATAATTTTTGTTCTTAACTAAGTTGATTTTCTTTATCTTAATTTTAGGGAAATAGTTTTGGATAGAAATTCTTTTGCATAAAAACTAAATTGATTTAGCTATCATGTTTTTATTAGTTATTTCAATTCAAACATTTTTAGAAAGGAAAATCTCAAAAGTAGACTATTTTCTTGAATTGCAGTAAATAAATAGAAACCAAAATGTTTGGAGAGAAGACAAAGTAAAATTCTAAAATAGTTGACAGTTCTACAAAGAAAGCAGCCAATTTTATCAACATAATGTGGATTAATTTAAGTATTTTCTCCTTTCAAACAATGGTGTATAAATTGGTTGGTTAGCGCTATTATTATTGCTAGAAATGTGGAAATGTATTCATATAAACAAACAGATTTCAATCAGAGCTTTTGCCCATGGAATAACTATTTTGAACATTGCTAAGTTTGTTTTTTGCTGAGTAATTCAAATGCTGGAAATCATATTTGAAATATTTTTGCTTTCTATATATATATAATTTTTTATTATATCACCAGAGTGCAACCCATGAAAAATACTTAAATGGGTACATGTGATATAATATGCAGTCATCAAACATCAGTCATGCACACGCACATATGTGTGTGTGTGTGTGTGCATATATAAATCAAGATATTTCACTTGTTAATATAAGGTATCTATGTGTGTATATTTGTGCCCATGCTAGTAGGGTGCCAAGTGCACCATCCGAGTGTGATCGTTGCCAGAGCAGCCAACTGGCTTCCGTGCTGGTGGCACATAAAAGGACACCATTTGAGCGTGATTGTTACCAACGTCGCCTTACTGGCACCTGTGCCAGTGACACGTGTAAAAAGATTCGAGCGAGGTCATTGCCAGTACCGCCTGACTGGCCCCCATGCCGGTGGCATATAAAAACCACCCACTACACTCTTGGAGTGGTAGGCATTAGGAAGGCCATCCAGCTGTAGAAACTCTGCCAGATCAAGATTGGAGCCTGGTGCAGACATCTGGTTCGCCAGCTCTCAGTCCAAATCGTCCAACCCATGCTAGCATGGAAAGCGGATGTTAAACGATGGCACACATACATGGTCATTATCACTGTTTATGTGCTAACTTTATCCATGCTGGCATGAATTGTATGAGACTTCTTGAGGCTGTATCAGTGGCCGGTTGCCCTTCTTAGATCTGTTTCTTACTTGTTTTCCAGTAATGTACCTAATTCCAGTGTTTTTTCACATGTGAAACAACTGAGCTGTGGGACATGAACAGACGTCACCATTGCCCAAGCACTGTCAAGGAAAAGACATGCAAAGACAAATGCACAAACACACACACATACCTTTACTATAAAATGTTTAAGCGATTGAGTGTGCACGACACTCACTTGCCCCTGAACAAGGCCCCAGTCTATTGCAGAGTTAAGCCCCATCTACTACTGGAACTAACTTTCAGCTGATTAAACTGGAATAACTTGAAGTGAAATGCCTTGCTCAAGGACATATGCCCATCGCAAGAATTGGCATATATGATATGCCCATCCCAAGAATGACCAAACAACTGTGAGCCTAATGTTGTAACTACTAAGCCAGAGACCAATGATCCAAAGATTGGCTTAAATCTTATTAATAACTATAAAGCTGAAATGCGAAAAAAGGTGTTTGATTTCTTGGTTATTCGTCTCATTTTGGGATGGGAACAGTTTAAGGGATGGTAGATGGGGTTGGATTGGCACCAAAATTTACACAGTGGGGGGGGTGTAAAATGGGGTGAGCAATGGTGTGAGGAGGGTTGCAAGTTGCTCGGGGCTACCGTTTGGTTGCCATGGTGAGGAATATGGGAAAAATTGAGTTTTATGGGATAGACAGGTTGCGCTGTGAGAATAATGGTGGCTTTTCATGTTGCTGCAGGGGCTAGAGGCGGTTATCTTTAATTGTGGGTGTAAAAATTTGAGGGATTTTGGAAAGGAAGGGGGGGTAAAGAAGAGGGCAATAAAAGGAACCAGGCAAAGAAGACGAACAAAAGAAGAAAGAGAAAGGGAGACAGCACGCACAAAACAACGCCACCACCAAAACCCGAGCGAAGCAGGGGTCAAAATAGCTTGTCTAAATATAAAAGACAATATTCCCGAGAAGAACTTAGGGAACAAATGCAATTGATAGGGTATCATGGAGAGAAAAATATACTTAATTGTACTAAGCTTACAAAATTCAAATGAGACGAGAGGGAAAGAAATCCCTTAGATGTCTGTTATCTCTTCAAGTATTCAACTTATAACTGAGATTATTTATGACAGGTCTTGTTAGTCATTTATGGTTGCTTGAACCAAAGTATGCTAATAACAAAGTATGCTAATAAAAAAAAAAGGAAAAAAGAAGGGAAAAAGTGTTTGAAGGAAAAAAAAAACGATAATTAAGGAAAGAAAAAAGATCAACAGATAGAGTGACAAGACTGTGTGTACAAACGTTCAAATGGCACTGTATGAGGAGTGGGGCCCATACAGCCATTCGTCTTTCATTATTATATAATATTCATACTCATTCGTTTTATGTTTATTGTCCCCACTGTGGTGTTGTGTCTGTCCTTGTAGTGTCCCCCCTCTGTTTTAGTGGCCTGAGTGCCAAAATAAAGAATTTATGCTAATAACAAATCTATGCAAGTTGGAAGAACATCTGCCAGTCATATAACAAATATTCTTTCCATTTGTGATTTGATGAGATGCATGCTTTCACACATTGTCAAACAACTTGATTCTGCATAGTATTTAACTGACAGGAGACATTTATACGATAGTTATGGTAAAAACTGTAGATTATCAGTGAGACTACAGTCATCTTCATTTTGCAGCTCATTAACAAGCAATGGTCATTTTTCCATTACATGTATGAGTTCCAGAGTCAGGGTAAATAGCCAAGCTGCCTCATGTCTTCTTCTTGTCTTGTCTTGAGACAGCATTCACCCGGGGTGGGTTGAGCTGGCTTCATTCATCCTCAATGCTGAATCCCTCACAAACGCCGACCAGACCTGGTGATTTGAGGCTAATGACCGTGTGATCTCCAACCACTCCTTATTCCAACGGTGAATGCCGTAGATATGGGGGCCTAGGTTGGGTTCCGGATCAGCCTTGACTGTCATCAGCCAGGTTTTTCGTTGTCCACCACATCGCTTTCGCCAACCCTGAAGGGGAGCTGGGGCAATTGCTTCATAGATGAATTCTCCTGGTTGACATACATACATACATACATATATGTCTTCTTTGTCTTCAGACAGCATTCACCCGGGGTGGGTTGAGCTGACTTCATTCATCCTCAATGCTGAATCCCTCACAAACGCCGACCAGGCCTGGCGATTTGAGGCTAACGACCGCTTGATCTCCGACCACTCCTTATTCCAGCGGCAAATACTGTAGATATGGGGGCCTAGGTTGGGTTCCAGATCAGCCTTGACTATCATCAGCCAGGTTTTTCGTTGTCCACCACATCGCTTTCGCCAACCCTGAAGGGGAGCTGGGGCAATTGCTTCATAGATGAATTCTCCTGGTTGACATACATACATACATACATATATGTCTTCTTTGTCTTCAGACAGCATTCACCCGGGGTGGGTTGAGCTGACTTCATTCATCCTCAATGCTGAATCCCTCACAAACGCCGACCAGGCCTGGCGATTTGAGGCTAACGACCGCTTGATCTCCGACCACTCCTTATTCCAGCGGCAAATACTGTAGATATGGGGGCCTAGGTTGGGTTCCAGATCAGCTTTGACTATCATCAGCCAGGTTTTTCGTTGTCCACCACATTGCTTTCGCCAACCCTGAAGGGGAGTAGGGGCAATTGCTTCGTTGATGAATTCTCCTGATTGACATACATACATACATACAAAAATACATACATACAAACATACCTGCATGCATACATACATACATACAAACATACATACATATATATATGTAGCATGCATGCATACATACATGTCTTCTTTGTCTTCAGACAGCATTCACCCGGGGTGGGTTGAGCTGGCTTCATTCATCCTCAGTGCTGCATCTCTCACAAATGCCGACCAGACCTGTCGATTTGAGGCTAACGACCCCGTGATCTCCAACCACTCCTTATTCCAGCGGCGAACACCGTAGATATGGGAGCCTAGGTTAAGTTCCATATCAGCCTTGACTGTCATCAGCCAGGTTTTTTGTTGTCCACCATATTGCTTTCCCCAACCCTGAAGGGGAGCTGGGACAATTGCTTCGTAGGTTGGGTTCCAAATCAGCCTTGACTATCATCAGCCAGGTTTTTCATTGTCCATCACATCGCTTTCGCCAACCCTGAAGAGGAGCTGGGGCAATTGCTTCGTAGATGAATTCTCCTGCCTCATGTGACAAAGGCTAGATAGTAAACCTTTAAAAATTCCTTAGTAGAACCTCTAAGGCAATCTGGTGTTGAACTCAGCACTTTTCCCACAATTTCTGTTGTAAACTGATGATAAACAAACTGCTCAGGACTTCTTAGGATGACATCAGTGGGGATGGCATAGGGGCAATCAACAATACATATGCCCAAGAGGGACTGTTTTGAATGATTAGTAAGGTAAAACTTCATTATTTAAACATTACCAATACCACATACTTAACATACACATATTGTTTAGATGACAGAAGCTGCACTTTATTGTCCAGGAAAACTCCCTTTAACCCTTTAGTATTTAAACCGGCCATATCCGGCCAAAATAGTTAATCTGTTTTATGTTCAAACTGACCAGATCCAGGCTCTCATACCTACCCTACAATGTTAATCTACATTAAATAATTACAACATCAAGATCTTGAAGATATGAGATAATGCATGATTAATTCAAATCAATGGGAATCAATAGGCATTATGTTTGATAGAATAATCTGAACACTAAAGGGTTAAAGATATCTAGATTTAAAAAGCATATCATACTTCTCAGCAAGGCAAAATGAACTTACTCCAGAAGTGGCCATGAGAGTGGTAAGATACATATTTTGCTGTAGTTACAGCTTATCATTATTGTAGGTTCAAGTCATTTCTGAAACAAAATCTAAATTTCTAGTCAGAAGCATATACAGATGATGTAAAAAACTATTCGCTGATTAGCAATGGTGTTGCACAAGTAGAATGAATCCAGATTATGCAATAAAAGAACCTCAATATCACAATATTACGAAAACTAATAAGGAGAGTACAGGAGGCGGTCGAAAAAGAGCAGCTTCAATATATGGCTGAAGCGGGAAGACCAAAAATGGCTTGAAAGTCATAACATGTCGGCGGAAATAACATCACTAGGTGAGACAAGCTGACACTGAACCAGCTTCGCTGACTGACAGGTGATGGTCGTTTAGAGAATGTGCGGGCTAAGACTACATGCCTTCATTGGTCAGTTAAAGTTGAGACAGTGTCATGTGACAACTTGCTGGGGCTGCTTGCTGGAGTCTAGCAGCAGGTATTTAAAGGGAAAATTTTGACAAAACAGTCAGTCGCCCGTTGACACTCATTGATGCTACATCGAAGAGGCCAGGGAATAGAAGAAAGAAGACATGCACTCAACACCAGAGCTAAAGACACCTCTGAAAGGGGTGGCCCCGCCACGTCAAAACGGTAGAGGAGTAGGGGCCGAAATCAGACATGGTTCCTCCTGATGATGTCTTGAGCTAACTGGATCCTATAAAGGAGCTGTTGTGGTAGCAGACCACGAAACACGGTTGTAATTCCATACTTAATATACTTGTGCTGTTTAAAGACCATAAGCTGCAGTTTATCATCCAGAAAAATTCCCTTCAGAGACATAAAGGCGTTTCTCCTAGCTCTGAAGCATATTATATTTTTTAACCTTATATATATCTTTAAAGAGTATTTTCTCAGATGTTAAACTGCAGCTTTTGGCATTTAAACGACACAAATCTAAGAAGTATGTGATATCAATAAGATATGCATTGTAGACCTACTTCTATTGCATAATCTGAATTTATTCTACTTTATTATCTCTTGACAGTGATAAATGCAAAAGAATACACACATAATATAGCTACATACATGGCTAGGCAATGTATATGTGTGTCTGTGTGTTTCTTTATATTTGTGCTCCAAGAAAGTTGTTCCCTACAAGTAATACTGTCAATTCTTTTAGCAAATTAACCATTTACATCATACTTTCAAAGACATATGAAATAGATTCCTTATTTGAGAAATAATTCTTAGTGACAGAAAAGGCATCAGGGTGTAAAATAATGCCTCAATAATGTGATCACCTTAACCTATTCCCACATGGAAAACTGGTTGCAAAATGAACAAATCTCTTTACTCTTTTACTCTTTTACTTGTTTCAGTCATTTGACTGCGGCCATGCTGGAGCACTGCCTTAAATTGAGCAACTCGACCCCGGGACTTATTCTTTGTAAGCCCAGTACTTATTCTATCGGTCTCTTTTGCCAAACCGCTAAGTGACGGAGACATAAACACACCAGCATCGGTTGTCAAGCAATGCTAGGGGGACAAACACAGACACACAAACAAACGCACACACACACACATATATATACGACGGGCTTCTTTCAGTTTCCGTCTACCAAATCCACTCACAAGGCTTTGGTTGGCCCGAGGCTATAGTAGAAGACACTTGCCCAAGGTGCCGCGCAGTGGGACTGAACCCGGAACCATGTGGTTGGTAAACAAGCTACTTACCACACAGCCACTCCTGCGCCTAAATCTCTATATTTCCATTTTAATGTCAACTTTTCCATGTTTCTATAGATCAGACAGTTTACTGCAGCAGATTTTCAAAGGGCAGATACACTTCCAGTCACCAACCCTCATATATCTCACATGTTTCCAAGAAAAGCAACACCTCCCAATGTCTAAGTATTCTTCCAGAGAAGATGGGAAATAAAAGGGCTCTGGTTGCATGGCTACAGTTACACTCATTTACAATTATCACACTATGTTAAGTCAAAGAGACAGTAACAATCACACACATATATACATACACACACAAACACATGCACACACACACATATATACACTAACATAGAAACACATGCACACACACATATACATACACATACAAACACATATATACACTCACATACAAACACATGCACACACATATATACAAACATATGCACACACATATA